>NC_048565.1:66282937-66342937 GCF_013265735.2 Oncorhynchus mykiss
ATTAGGTCGGATTGAATAGAAAATAATGTCCAATAAATGGAATGGCCGTAAATTATATTCACGTTTTATTTAAGCTTGGATTTAATGTATAGTGCTGTATAAATCACATTGATGGGGAAGATGACCAGCTGGCTTTTCTTGAACTTAACCCTATAAATCAGGTTTTAGTGTGTTTACATGGAAAGGCCGTGGCTCTACCGATATCATTGACTTAAACAGCCCCAGTGTGTGTCTATAAGTCAAACAGATACTTTCCCTGCTGTTGTCTTCAGTCTGAGGTACAGATGCAAATCACCAATCATTACATTCTCGTCCTCCGTGCGTCTGTGCGTCTTGTGACATTAGTCGCTTCAAACTGATATACCTCTTGAGCCAACTCTTGCTCATCAGCACCAAACTGATTGGAATCCCCTCCTCCACTTGGAGACATGCAACAGTAACTTCCCTGGTAAGAAACTCTCCTCCCGGTTATAGGTGGTCCTGACTCGTTTAAATTGAACATCCGCCAGGCTTATAGAAGAGCCTACAAGCCAGGCACATGAGGCCTTTCATCATAAGGTTACTGAATAGATTCTTCTCAGTCTGTCCAAGTCTTATAAACAGACAGCACAGCGCCCCCTCTTCCCCATCCTCCATTACTACATCTAACAGTACTGAGCAGGTCTCCCCTCCTCTTAACTTAAAGAACTGACAGGCAGGGACAAAGATGAGGACTGTTCTGGTCAAGATGACTCACCTCATCCTGCTCTGGCTCTGAGCCATTAGGAAAGGAGCATCAGCAATAGCTCAGTTACCACTGGCCTCTCTAAGTCATCTGAAACAAAGGCCTTGTTTTTGCTCTCCTCATCTGGTTGAGATGTGCTGCTGGCTCTCTCTGCCTGCTTACTGCTTCTGGTTCTCATTTCACCCTATGACTACGTTCCAGAGACTGTCAAGGTGAATCTTGTCTCTCCACGGCCTGAACCATGTGGTGGCTGGGCATGTGGTGAGCACAGTGGTCAGCCCAGCAGCATGTTGCATTCCCTCACACCACCCTGGTGCACACAGAGATCAGAGGGCGCGCTTGTTGCCATGGGGACCTCACGTTTGGACAAACAAAGCAGGCTCCTGTCCGTCGCTGTGCTTCTTGACTTTTTGACCCTGTGACCCCTGGTTTGCTGTTTTAACCTCACCTCGGCTGCAAAGCCCGCGTCTACTTCCTTCCCGGCGACGCAAAGAGCAATCAAGGTAAACAGGACAGGAGTTAAGAGGACATTCTTCACTCAACAGTCATTCATTCATTATCAAATCAAATCAAATGTTATTAGTCACATACAACAGGTGTAGACCTGACAGTGAAATGCTTACTTACGAGCCCCTAACCAACGGTGCAGTTTAAAAAAAATATGGATAAGAATGAGAGATAAAAGTAACAAGTAATTAAAGAGCAGCAGTAAAAAATAAAATAACAATATATACATGGGGGTGCGGGTACAGAGTCAATGTGTGGGGGCACCGGTTAGTTGAGGTAGTATGTACATGTAGGTAGAGTTAATTACAGTGACGATGCATAGATGACAACAGAGAGTGGCAGTGGTGTGGAGAGGGGAGTGGGGGGGCCCTTCACCACTGAAGGGCCCCTGTGTTGAGGATCAGCGTGGCGGATGTGTTGTTACCTACCCTTACCACCTGGGGGCGGCACGTCAGGAAGTCCAGGATCCAGTTGCAGAGGGAGGTGTTTAGTCTCAGGGTCCTTAGCTTATTGATGAGCTTTGAGGGCACTATGGTGTTGAACGCTGAGCTGTAGTCAATGAATAGCATTCTCACATAGGTGTTCCTTTTGTCCAGGTGGGAAAGGGCAGTGTGGAGTGCATTAGAGACTGTGGATCTGTTGGGGCGGTATGTAAATTGGAGTGGGTGTAGGGTTTCTGGGATGATGGCGTTGATGTGAGCCATGACCAGCACTTCATGGCTACAGATGTGAGTGCTACGGGTCGGTAGTCATTTAGGCAGGTTACCTTAGTGATCATGGGCACAGGCACTATGGTGGTCTGCTTAAAACATGTTGTTATTACAGACTCAGACAGGGAGAGGTTGAAAATGTCAGTGAAGACACTTGCTAGTTGGTCAGCGCATGCTCGCAGTACACGTCCTGGTAATCCGTCTGGCCCTGCGGCCTTGCGAATGTTGACCCATCTAAAGGTCTCACTCACATCGGCTGCGGAGAGCATGATCACACGCTTGTTTCAACTTGTTTCCCTCCTTCGGTCAAGTCAATGCGATGGTGATGTCATTGTAAAGTGCCACGATGATTATGACAGTGATGATGAAATAGTATTTTCACAACAGTGACTGAGGATGAAGAGTTTTAGTACAAAGTGTATGTGCTGTTATCCAGCTCACAGAAATGCATAGCCCACAGCCATAACAGAGGTTTACAGCCTTGTGCTACCACAGAAGGTGCTGACCACACTGTAGAACCTGACAAGTTCTCGTTCTGCTCCCACTAACACCTCTGCTCTCCTAAGTCCAAGCCCTCTCGCTCTCTCCCCCTTTCACTCTCTGAGACGTTGGTCTAAGTCCACCTGTTGACGGTCAGAGTGGAAAGTAGAGCATCCTTTATCCTCAGTTTGAACCCTGCTGTCCCCTAGGACGAGAGACAATCAACTCAAGCTGATGGTTATCAATGTACTTATCTGTCTGTTTCAAACAACCCTGTGACTGACTATCCCCTCCTGGTTGTGCACATGATGCTGCAAAAGGTAAATAATCAAAGCCACAGAGAAAGAGTGATCTGAGTAATGAAAATGGCCCTGCGATAAGATTATAATCAACTCAGCAAAGTGGACTCAGGCCTTGGAAAAGTGGGTTTACTCCTAATAGAATAATGTAGTTGCTTGTTGCCGTAATAGCTGTCCACTTAAATTGTAGTTACTTCTCACAGCAATTGAAAAAATAGTTTCCACACCCGAGCAACAACTGGAATCATGTGTCTGGGATCTGAGAAGAGAGGGAGCTGACCAGAGAGAGAGCCTGTGAAATACGCTGAGAGGTGAAAGGGATTTGTTGCTTTGTCAAGCTGGGCTGTTTCAAACTAGTGTGCCAATGAAGTATATATTATCGTTAATTCTAGCACAATTACTATAATTTTGCTCTTGGCTGGCGCCCTTGTCCAGGAAGATGTTCAAGTAGATCGTGAGGCTCGATAGGTCAATGGTGCACATTGTGAAACAGCTAAGCTGACGCATTGCAGATGACGTTGGAGGAAATTGAGCATGTCGGACGTTCTGATCTATCATTATGATTATCATGCAAGTATATTTTTTTGATAGTGGTTTATTCTATACCGTAGCTAGCATTTGTACCACCCATACTTTCCATAATAAAGTCAAATCCTGTTAAAGCCTGTTAACACTCAAACGCCAGGCTAGTTCCTCCATCACGGCAGTGTACTCCCAGAAGAGGTATGAAGGAAGGGAGAGTGGACATCTGCCATGGTTGTGAAGGGGGGCAGGTTGGAGAGACAAAGAGAGAGGGAGAATAATATGGATATGGAAATGTAACAGGAGAGCGGTATAGACAAAGATACTGATAACTAACCCAAGATAATTAATCAGCGTTGTTTACAATGGTAGCAAATCAGCACAGTGTGCAGAACAAGCAAGGAGGTGAGCAGGGCTAAGCACAAGTTAGCAAGATCCTATTGGCTCGTTTTAGCATGTGTTTGCGTATATTTCCGTTAGGGAACACCTACTCTGAGAAGTGCGGTTGTGCAATAACTCTGAGGTGATAAACGTTTATTAATATTGTTTACTTAAGTCATAAATGGGATTCGTTTTTTGGGGGCTCCAAAAGCACGTGCAGTGGGGGATCAGAATTCACCCTTGCAATGAGAAGATTAGCAGAATGTCGGTCCAGTTTCATCCCGCCACTGGACTTCCTCTCATCACCATATTTGGTGGTGAGTGGAAGTTCCAACCGGGTGCTTCAGATTTATACCCCCAGTAAACTATCTGGGTTTACCCTTTTATCTGTGGTATATATATAATATGGGAGAGGAAGAGAGAGAGGGAAGAGAGGGAGAGGGAGGGAGTGGTAGAGAGGACAGGTCTGCAGCTGTGCTCGGAGCAGGGCTCTTTAAAGACAACACGTTGTGATTAGATTACAGTACGTGCATTTGGAGGTTAAGCAAAGAGGCGTAACGGCTGCCTGAGGGGGCGTATCTCCCTCCGTACCAGAGGTGACCCTGCTAATGCCTGATTCCACGCCACTAATCTGTCCGGCTTCTTTCATTCTGCTCCCAGGTCAACCAGCTAATGTTTAAACTCCACACGGCTAGCATGGAGGTGAATGGGACGTCAGACCTGGGGTTACTCTGAGTCCCGGACCCAAATGACTAATGCTCTGACTACAAACTCTGGTGCCGGCTTGCTGATGCTAACATCCTCCACCAGCTCAGCTTAGCCCGAGGGGAAAGAGAAAGAATGTGTGTAGAGGATATGTGAAGTAGCTCATAGACTTTCCATTCCTGAGGACTGTAGGTTCAAACCCGGCTTAGACGTCATGTCTTTGACCTGTAGGAAGGATATTTGGTTAAAAGGATTCCATGAAAACCCTGCTTCTGTTGAACTACAGTGCCTTGCGAAAGTATTCGGCTCCCTTGAACTTTGCGACCCTTTGCCACATTTCAGGCTTCAAACATAAAGATATAAAACTGTATTTTTTTGTGAAGAATCAACTACAAGTGGGACACAATCATGAAGTGGAACGACATTTATTGGATATTTCAAACTTTTTTAACAAATCAAAAACTGAAAAATTGGGCGTGCAAAATTATTCAGCCCCTTTACTTTCAGTGCAGCAAACTCTCTCCAGAAGTTCAGTGCGGATCTCTGAATGATCCAATGTTGACCTAAATGACTAATGATGATAAATACAATCCACCTGTGTGTAATCAAGTCTCCGTATAAATGCACCTGCACTGTGATAGTCTCAGAGGTCCGTTAAAAGCGCAGAGCGCATCATGAAGAACAAGGAACACACCAGGCAGGTCCGACATACTGTTGTGAAGAAGTTTAAAGCCGGATTTGGATACAAAAAGATTTCCCAAGCTTTAAACATCCCAAGGAGCACTGTGCAAGCGATAATATTGAAATGGAAGGAGTATCAGACCACTGCAAATATACCAAGACCTGGCCGTCCCTCTAAACTTTCAGCTCATACAAGGAAAAGACTGATCAGAGATGCAGCCAAGAGGCCCATGATCACTCTGGATGAACTGCAGAGATCTACAGCTGAGGTGGGAGACTCTGTCCATAGGACAACAATCAGTCAGTCGTATATTGCACAAATCTGGCCTTTATGGAAGAGTGGCAAGAAGAAAGCCATTTCTTAAAGATATCCATAAAAAGTGTTGTTTAAAGTTTGCCACAAGCCACCTGGGAGACACACCAAACATGTGGAAGAAGGTGCTCTGGTCAGATGAAACCAAAATGGAACTTTTTGGCAACAATGCAAGACGTTATGTTTGGCGTAAAAGCAACACAGCAGAACACACCATCCCCACTGTCAAACATGGTGGTGGCAGCATCATGGTTTGGGCCAGCTTTTCTTCAGCAGGGACAGGGAAGATGGTTCAAATTGATGGGAAGATGGATGGAGCCAAATACAGGACCATTCTGGAAGAAAACCTGATGGAGTCTGCAAAAGACCTGAGACTGGGACGGAGATTTGTCTTCCAACAAGACAATGATCCAAAACATAAAGCAAAATCTACAATGGAATGGTTCAAAAATAAACATATCCAGGTGTTAGAATGGCCAAGTCAAAGTCCAGACCTGAATCCAATCGAGAATCTGTGGAAAGAACTGAAAACTGCTGTTCACAAATGCTCTCCATCCAACCTCACTGAGCTCGAGCTGTTTTGCAAGGAGGAATGGGAAAAAATGTCAGTCTCTCGATGTGCAAAACTGATAGAGACATACCCCAAGCGACTTACAGCTGTAATCGCAGCAAAAGGTGGCGCTACAAAGTATTAACTTAAGGGGGCTGAATAATTTTGCACGCCCAATTTTTCAGTTTTTGATTTGTTAAAAAAGTTTGAAATATCCAATAAATGTGGTTCCAATTCATGATTGTGTCCCACTTGTTGTTGATTCTTCACAAAAAAATACAGTTTTATATCTTTATGTTTGAAGCCTGAAATGTGGCAAAAGGTTGCAAAGTTCAAGGGGGCCGAATACTTTCGCAAAGCACTGTAGGTGGAGTAGTAAACTCCTAGGCCAAAGAATATGATAAGAGTCTGGTTTATCCTTAATGCAATGGGAAAAAATATTAAAGTGTTAATATAATATATGGCAGTGAAGAATTTACTGTCATTTGATATTTTCCCTCAAAAGCTTCAACTTTTCACACACAAACACACACATCCACACACACACACACACACACACACACACACACACACACACACACACACACACACACATATCCTTGTTTGATTCCCATTCAAAATCCTATTTTCCCTAGCCCTTAACCCCTAACCTTAACCCCAAACCAATAACCCTGATTCTAACCCTAACCTTAACCCCAAACCTATAACCCTGATCCTAACCCTAATTCTAACCCTAACCTTAACCCCAAACCCATAACCTTGATTCTAACCCTAACCTTAACCCCAAACCCATAACCCTGATCCTAACCCTAATTCTAACCCTAACCTTAACCCCAAACCCATAACCCTGATCCTAACCCTAATTTTAATTTTAACCCTAACCTTAACCCCAAACCCATAACCCTGATCCTAACCCTAATTCTAACCCTAACCTTAACCCCAAACCCATAACCCTGATCCTAATCCTAATCCTAACCCTAACCCAAAACCATAACCCTGATCCTAACCCTAATCCTAACCCTAACCTTAACCCCAAACCCACAACCTTGATCCTAACCCTAATTCTAACCCTAAACTTAACCCCAAACCCATAACCCTGATCCTAACCCTAATTTTTAATTCTAACCCTAACCTCAACCCCAAACCCATAACCCTGATCCTAACCCTAATTCTAACACTAACCCTAACCTTAACCCATAACCCTGATCCTAACCCTAATTCTAACCCTAACATTAACCCCAAACCCATAAACCTGATCCTAACCCTAATTCTAACCCTAACCTTAACCCCAAACACGTAACCCTGACCCTAACCCTAATTCTAACCCTAACCTTAACCTCAAACCCATAACCCTGATCCTAACCCTAATTCTAATCCTAACCTTAACCCCAAACCCATAACCCTGATCCTAACCCTAATTTTAATTCTAACCCTAACCTTAACCCCAAACCCATAACCCTGATCCTAACCCTAATTCTAACCCTAACCTTAACCCCAAACCCATAACCCTGATCCTAACCCTAACCCTAACCCTAACCCAAACCCATAACCCTGATCCTAACCCTAATCCTAACCCTAACCTTAACCCCAAACCCATAACCTTGATCCTAACCCTAATTCTTACCCTAAACTTAACCCCAAACCCATAACCCTGATCCTAACCCACATTTTTAATTCTAACCCTAACCTTAACCCCAAACCCATAACCCTGATCCTAACCCTAATTCTAACCCTAACCCTAACCTTAACCCATAACCCTGATCCTAACCCTAATTCTAACCCTAACCTTAACCCCAAACCCATAAACCTGATCCTAACCCTAATTCTAACCCTAACCTTAACCCCAAACACATAACCCTGACCCTAACCCTAATTCTAACCCTAACCTTAACCCCAAACCCATAACCCTGACCCTAACCCTAATTCAAACCCTAACCTTAACCTTAATCCCAAACCCAAAACCCTGACCCTAACCCTAATTCTAACTCTAACCTAAACCCATAACCCTGATCCTAACCCTAATTCTAACCCTAACCTTAACCCCAAACCCATAACCCTGATTCTATACCTAATTCTAACCCTAACCTTAACCCCAAACCCATAACCCTGATCCTAAACCTAATTCTAACCTTAACCCTAACTCCAAACCCATAACCCTGATCCTAACCCTAATTCTAACCCTAACCTTAACCCCAAACCCATAACCCTGATCCTAACCCTAATTCTAACCCTAACCTTAACCCCAAACCCATAACCTTGATCCTAACCCTAATTCTAACCCTAACCATAGGCCTGATCCTAAACCTAATTCTAACCCTAACCTTAACCCCAAACCCATAACCCTGACCCTAACCCTAATTCTAACCCTAACCTTAACCTTAACCCCAAACCCATAACCCTGATCCTAACCCTAATTCTAACCCTAAACTTAACCCCAAACCCATAACCCTGATCCTAACCCTAATTTTAATTCTAAACCTAACATTAACCCCAAACCCATAACCCTGATCCTAACCCTAATTCTAACCCTAACCCTAACCTTAACCCATAACCCTGATCCTAACCCTAATTCTAACCCTAACCTCAACCCCAAACCCATAACCCTGACCCTAACCCTAATTCTAACCCTAACCTTAACCCCAAACCCATAACCCTGGCCCTAACCCTAATTCTAACCCTAACCCTAACCTTAACCCCAAACCCAAAACCCTGACCCTAACCCTAATTTTAACTCTAACCTTAACTCCAAACCCATAACCCTGATCCTAACCCTAACCTTAACCCCAAACCCATAACCTTGATCCTAACCCTAATTCTAACCCTAACCCTAACCCTAACCTTAACCCCAAACCCAAAACCCTGATCCTAACCCTAATTCTAACCCTAACCTTAACCCTAAACCCATAACCCTAACCCTAATTCTAACCCCAACCCCAACCTTAACCCCAAACCCATAACCCTGACCCTAACCCTAGTTCTAACCCTAAACCTAACCTTAACCTTAACCCCAAACCCATAACCCTGACCCTAACCCTAACTCTAACCCTTACCCTAACCTTAACCCCAAACCCATAACCCTGATCCTAACCCTAATTATGATCCTAACATTAACCCCAAACCCATAACCCTGATCCTAACCCTAATTCTATCCCTAACCTTAACCCCAAACCCATAACCCTGATCATAACCCTAATTCTAATTCTAACCTTAACCCCAAACCCATAACCCTGATCCTAACCCTAATTCTAACCCTAACCTTAACCCCAAACCCTGACCCTAACCCTAATTCTAACCCTAACCCTAACCCTAGGGAGTAATCTCAGCGTATAGAAGGAACAAAAACCTAGGGGATAGTTTAGTCCACTCTGCCTTCCAGACGCAAAATGCACCTAATAAATTTGATAAACATTTGGGGAGACCAAAGTATATTGTTAATGCTTTCTCGGGGTTGGGGTTCCTCGTAAGACAGAGGATCGAATTGTCCACTGTAAACTTGATCTATGGAATTAAGTGTAAATTGTGCCAAAAGATTTACATAGGAGAAACAAAGAATGCACTACAGGTTAGACTGAAACAACACCTATACCAGATAGCTAAAGGTAATAAGACTACGGTATTGTATTTGCATTTTGGCCTACATGCAGTGGACGGCTTGAGTATTTTTGGTCTGGAGACAAATGGGAGCTGGTCCAGGACACAACGACAGGGGATGGAAAGAACTTGGATTGGGCGTCTCAATACGATAGACCCTAGGGGCCTGAATGAAAAATATTGATTTACCTTGGTTTACCTAACTGATGGAAGGGGTCATCTTCGGCGTAGTGATATGGGCTATTTTGGTGGGGGGGGGAGGGAAGAGGGGAGGTGGTGGGGGCCGGTGGAGAGCCACTCATTATAAAGGTTTGTTTATATTTTTCTTTATTTATGTGGACTGGTCCATGGTGTATTTGCCATTGTCTGATAGCACTTATGATTGCTTTTTTAAACGTGTATTTCTTATTTCATTTATTTATTTATTTATGGATCTACTCACTGACCATAAATACGATGCCACTTATTTTTATCACATCCTTGATCTTTTAGTGTGGCGTGGCTTCACTTTTTTGTTTGGATACTTTTATAGCACTTATTTTGAGTTTTCTCTGTTTGATGGCACTATGGACTTTTTATTTATTATTTTATTTTTGTTTCTATATTTATTGGGTGGCTCACCTTGCAGACCCTAATCCCTAATCCTGGGATCCTCGTGCCTAACCCTAACCTCTAGACCCCCATACCTAATCTTAGTTTAACCTCGACCTGTATTTTTATACGGATTCGAACCCACAACCCAACCTGAATTCTAACCTTAACCCCTAGTTATCCTAATCCCTCACCCTAACCCTGGGACCCCCATGCCTGAACCTAACCTTAACCCTGAGACCCTCATGCCTAACCTTAAACCTTTAGACCCTCATATCTGATACTTATTGAACCTAACCCTAACCCTAACCCTCATGCCTAACCTTAACCTCTAGACCCCCATACCTAATCTTAGTTTAACCTCGACCTGTATTCTTATACTGATTCGAACCCACAACCCAACCTGAATTCTAACCTTAACCCCTAGTTACCCTAATCCCTCACCCTAACCCTGGGACCCCCATGCCTGAACCTAACCTTAACCCTGAGACCCTCATGCCTAACCTTAAATCTTTAGACCCTCATATCTGATCTGAGTTCAACTTTGACCTGTATTTTAACTCTGATCCTTATGGTAACCCCAATCTGAATTCTGACCTTAACCTATAGCTTTCAAATCTTCAGCTTCCGAATCCCTCATTCTCTATATCTATTTTAACCTCTACACTCTTTATATCTATTTTAATCTCTAGATTTCCATACTGAACTTTTTCTCTTAGACCACCACTCTGAACTTGACATTTGGCCTTTATTCTTAGTTTAGAATTTCTGGCTTTTAATCTAAGCCTTATTTTAATGTCTGACTCTGGTCTTCCTTTTATAGCTTTTCTTAGTCATTTGAAGTATATTATACCTATGTCTTACCATTTATCCTAAAGGGGTTGCCTGTGCCAGTGCACACCAGATTCGTCTGTTATTTATTGAACCTAACCCAAACCGATAACCCTGATCCTAACCCTAATTCTAACCCTAACCTTAACCTTAACCCCAAACCCATAACCCTGACCCTAACCTTAACCTTAACCCCAAACCCATAACACTGATCCTAACCCTAATTCTAACCCTAACCTTAACCCCAAACCCCAAACCCTAATTCTAACCCTAACCTTAACCCCAAACCCATAACCCTGACCCTAACCCTAATTCTTACCCTAACATTAACCCCAAACCCATAACCCTGACCCTAACCCTAACTCTAACCCTAACCGTAACCTTAACCCCAAACCCATAACCCTGACCCTAACCCTAATTGTAACCCTAACCTTAACCCCAAACCCATAACCCTGACCCCAACCCTAATTCTAACTCTAACCTTAACCCAAACCCAAACCCATAACCCTAACCCTAATTCTAACCCTAACCTTAACCCCAAACACATAACCCTGAGCCTAACCCTAATTCTAACCCTAACCTTAACCCCAAACCCATAGCCCTGATCCTAACCCTAATTCTAACCCTAACCTTAACCCCAAACCCATAACCCTGATCCTAACCCTAATTTTAACCCTAACCTTAACCTCAAACCCATAACCCTGATCCTAACCCTAATTCTAACCCTTAACTTAACCCCTAAGCCTCAAATAGTATTTTTCCTTGTGGGGACCTGGCAAAATGTCCGCACATGTCCAAATGTTCTGGTCCCCACAAGGATAGTAAAAACAAACACACACACACACATCCTCTCATCTTCACCCTCCCAGTCATCATGTCCCCTCCCGCATCAGCAGCACCATCTGTTGAATTCAACTGAGGTTTCTCTGCTCCTCTTTTGTGGTCTTTCTAACCCTGTCATTTCAACGTGACTGCCAAGGTTACCAATGATTATTCCAAGGTTGTTTTAGCATCATCTGTCTATTTATAACTCACAGCTTTCACTCTCTTTTAGACCTCAGCTAATACTTTTAAACCAACAACCTCAGGATTTAACTTGCCCAACTCCCCCAGCTGCCTTAGTTCCATGATCCATCCCCCCTATGTCCTGACCCCGATCTCCTGGCTGGTGTACCCAGGGCTCGGGGCCCCTGTGGCGGGGTGAATTTCCGGACGGAGGGCCCCAGCTGGTAGTGGTTTCCAGGAGAGAGCCCTGCTAACCCCTGTTGCTGGAGCTTTAGGAGGCTCAGTTCCTTAATGAGCCTGAGAGAAGAGACCAGGCCACCTCTCTCTCGCTCTCTCTCATTCTCTCTCTCTCGCTCTCTCTTTATTTCTCTCTCTCTGTCTCTCTCTGTCTCTGTCTATCTCTCACACATTCAATTCCATTCAAACGGGCTTTATTGGCATGGGAAACATTTCACTGAGGAAATGTTGGAGTCTGCTGTTGGTGATACTGCAGGGGATTGCTGTTGACCCAGATTCCAAGGTAATTTTTAGGGTCAAATTTCTCTTCACTTTTGTGGATTGGGGTGATCAGTCCTTGGTTCCAGATATTGGGGAAGATGCCTCTCTGTCTCTCTGTCTCTCTCTCTGTTTCTCTCTGTCTCTCTCTGTTTCTCTCTGTCAATTCAATTCAATTAAATTCAAAGGGCATATGTTTACATTGCCAAAGCAAGTGAAATAGACAACAAACAAAAGTAAAATAAACAAAAAATGAACAGTAAACATTACACTCACAAAAGTTCCAAAGGAATAGAGACATTTCTGCCTCTGAACAAGGCAGTTAACCCACTGTTCCTAGGCCGTCATTGTAAATAAGAATTTGTTCATAACTGACTTGCCTAGTTAAATAAGAAAATAAACAATTATTCAAATGTCATATTATGACTGCATACAGTGTTGTAACTATGTGCAAATAGTTCAAACACAAAAGGGAAAATAAATAAACATATCTCTGTCTCTCTCGCGCACTCTGTCTCTCTCTCTGTCTCTCGCTCTCTTTCTCTTTCTCATACCTAGGAGCTATAAGACCCTCTGTAATGCCATGGGTACTGATCCAGAGCCCACACTTTGTGATTTACGCATCAGAGAAACTTACCAGGCGGAGCTATCAGAGAGTATGAGGGTAAGGGTGATTAGGCAAACGGAAGAGTTATGACTGGAATGTGTACTAGCTACTGGCTTAGGGTGATTGTGGTGTAAGAGAAGGGGGTCAATATGTAGAAAAATCAGGGGTTCAAGTGAGTATATCAGAGCACAGATTATAGAGGGAGGGGTATATTTGTATTAGAGGGGGAAGGGTGGGGGTAATAAAGGGCAACATGCTTGCTGGCTGATTATTCTAGGGGGGTAGGAGGCGATTGGGGGGGGCGCACAGTAGAGATCAAGCAGACCGGAGACACCGGCTCCGTCAACACCAGGCCACATCTGGCTAACCCCAAAATACACACACACACACACACACACACACACACACACACACACACACACACACACACACACACACACACACACACACACACACACACACACACACACACACACACACACACACACACACACACACACACACACACACACACACACACACACACACACACACACACACACCTCCAACCCTCCACCAGACAGATGTGAAGCCTGCCTTGCAGAGGCCCCAGGTCCAGGTCCAGCCCTCTCTCCTCCCACTATGAGGGCTGGTTGGATCTGTAGGGCTGTATCGTTAGTGTATGTTTTATGGGCAGCATACAATAATGACATGTGACATGCTTTATTGTCAACATACAAATACACAAACACAACGCAATATATTACATTCAGCATGTAAAACTGGAAGGTTAGTACACAAGTCACATATCTGTGACTCGTTTCAGGAAACTAGGCATATGTCGCATGTTACTACTTCACAGGAGAGGCAGAAATGCCTTCTGGAACATGTGAACTTTCATGTGCCTTAGTAACAAACTTGTATGCCATCTGTAAATATGAATAACATTGCTAAATTACGAGCCTAGTTGGTTTAGCCACAGAAAAATACAGGAACCTTCCTGCTAGCCATGATTGGCTGATATAATGGATGTGCTGGACATGCAGAGGACCGAGTTTTTGAAATCAGGGGAATGCCCGGTGGAATTAGAGTAAGATAGCTAAGGAGAGGGAGAAGATTCTGGCTTTTGATTGCAAATATGCAGAGGGAGTCAAAAAATAGAACACACAGAAGGCTGTTCTATTAAACACCTGTCTCCAGATTACATCTTCAACCTAAGGGCAACCATGGCATCCGTGACAGAGAGAGAGAAGCGTCCATTCATCTATATGGGTAAGATAGTCTAGCTAGCTACATTTTCAGATATAATGCGTTTTCTTTTTGTCAGAAAGTTGTTTTCATTTCAAGTTAAAGCGTACTGTTAGCTAGCTAGCTATCGTTAGCTGGCTGGCTCACTAGCTAACATTACATGTATCATCTGTGTAGTAATATTATTCATATCTCACATCCATTTGCATTGCTAGTTATAGCCTAATGTTAGCTAGCTAGCTAACATGGAACCTGGTTTGTTAGCTACCTGCAGATTCATGTAGGGTAGTAACGTTATGAGTTGGGATTATGGTTCACTGTTTAGCTAGCTAGCTACATGTCTACATAAAAGACTCCACTATGCAAGTAACCATTTCACTACACCTTCTGTATCCTGTGAATGTTACAAAAAAAACAATGATTTTATTTTATTTTATATATTATGTGTTTACCAGAGACATTAATGTGAAGTACATGAAATGCACCAAAATCAAATTAGGATAACGTTAGGCCAACAAGACCGTGTCAAAGTTATAAAATTGTCCGGTAGAATGCCCAGATTTTTTCCGGCACACTCACAACCATAAGCTATTTTCTGTAATTGTCTTGCCATTAACTTGTAACTTAATGATATTGTAGTGAGTTTATTTTCCTGTAATAATGAAGACAGGTGGGCTAAAGTGAAGATGGTGTCAGCTACTGTACTGTATATGATATGCTCATTATTTGAACTGGCTTGCCAGCTAACTTAACTGAGAATGTTCATGATTTCACTGTGACAGTATAAACCCACCTTTAGTCTTGAGTCTTTGGTTGTTTAGTACATGGCCTCAGGTGAATCCTTAATAAGGCGTTAGAGGGTGTGAACGATGCTGAATGGGTGTAGACAAAGAAGAGCTCTCCAGTAGGTTTACCGAAACATTCAAGGGCCATTTTATCAAAAGTGAGGTTACAAATTTAGCAACTTTCAAAGCAGAATTACTTTCCCATTGTTCCTCAACTGTAGTGTATGATATACCATTTCATAGCTCTGAGTCTGTACTTTTACACAACGTAAAAAACACCATTTCAAATTTTGCTACATACATTTTGCTACATAAGACGGAATCAAACCGGCCGGTCACATTTACATGTTTGCCTATTCAAAGCCTCTGCGGCCTACCGTCTGACTATGCATCGGGCCTGCATCTGTCCTATGTTCTACTGTTCAGCAGCCTGATGACTAATGGAATGAAGCTTGTCTTGCTCCTATTCTTGCTGGACAGTGGGACCTTTAATCTCCTGTGCATGATGTGCATGATGTGCATGATGTATGTTCTTTCATTTGTTTAAAAGACAGACAAATCCGGGATGGAGGTGCAGGGAGAGAAAGAAAACAGGACAGACAGGAGTGAGGGAAGGAGGGAGTAGGGAGAGGAAAGAGAGAGAGGGGGGAGAGAACCACCTCTACGAGGCAGTAAAAACTCCTTCCTCTCTGCTATGAACCTGTAATTAAAGCCAAATGAGATTTTTGTTGCTGCCTTTTAGTTTTTTATTTCTAGCCACAAACAGCAAGGGGGTCTCCCTCTACTGCACCGTAAACACCACCTCTGCTCGCTCCCCGCTTCTCCTTTCAAGCTCTAAACCAGCGACATCACCAGTTTGATTCTTCAAACAAACGGTTTAACGCGAGAACCTTCCGTCCCAAATCCCTATAGAAGTCCACAGTGGTTTTGTGTTTAAAATTCCATACCATATTAGATTTCACGCTTGGGTTAAACGGTATCCTATAGAATTCTCTGTGTTCACACTGACTGCCACTGGGTTTGAGCTAGGCGGTAATGTGCTTAGGGTGGTACATCAGGCGGAGGTGTTCTGCCTGGTAGAGATCTTGTTAAATGGTGGTCTTTCTCTGGACTGGAGGTTTAAATAGTCTGGAGGCAGGGCCACTGATGACTCACACATGCTGATGACACACACACACACACACACACACACACACACACACACACACACACACACACACACACACACACACACACACACACACACACACACACACACACACACACACACACACACACACACACACACACACACACACACACACACACACTCATACCTCCCCTTCAAAGCAGTACTTTTTAGCAGCTTGGGATTTACAGTGCAGGATTTAAGGAGTACAGATCAGTGCTGTCCCCAGTTATGATTATTCTCAAGCCTGCCCAATTACAGTTCAGCTGCAGCGCTCCCCATTACGACAATTGGAGGTGTGGTTATACAGTATAGCCCCTAAGTTGTACCTCATTTTGGCTCCTTTAGAGGTATGGTAACACACCACAGACAGTCTGTGCTCCATTACAGCTCTACTGGAGGTGTGGTTACATAGAGTACATGGATGAGCTGCACTCCATTAAGTCAGACTTTTCAAGGATGTGGGCTCCAGAAGCACTGGAATTAACTCAAATCCATAGCAGCTTTACTCCTATGGCTCATCAGTAACTTCACTGTGACGCAGACACCGTAACTTTCAGACATTTCTGTCAATGAGGACTGAGGGTGAACAGAGCTCCCCTCCTGATGTACCGCTTGGTCGCCACTGTTCATTGGGTATTTTCCTGACTCCTTTCTCCCCATTTCCCTGTAGTACTCAGAGTACGTGATTATTTTTCTCCTCAGCTCTGTAGAGCACAGCATACTGCTTGTAAAGACCCGAGTGCGGCTGCCAGCGAGCATTTGGAGCTGTGGGTTTTTCACGGTGGTGTGTCCTGGCTGGGTGAGGTGAGCCAGGGCGTATGTGTGAACTGCCTGGATGGAGGAGAGGGGTGAGAAAGGTGAGAGAGAGCGGGGGGGGGGGGGGGGGGGAGAGAGTGAGAGAAACAGAAAGAAAGAGAGACACTCACAGCTAAAGAGAGAGAGAGGGAGAGAGCGAGACAAAGAGAGAGAGAAAAGAGAGGTGTAGCACAGCGAGGCAGTGTGATCTGGCCTCTATAAACACTCTGGCCCAGGTCAGCCCAGTCAGTCCAGGCTGTTTCCGCCTCTCCCTCTGCCAGGACACCTAATAACTCCTCCAACATCAACCGGCGTGAGCACAACACTCCCTCAAAAGTTTATTTGAGCATTTGAGTTGCACACAACCGACACTAAGGGTGTGAGGGGTACAGAGAAGGGGTAACTGGTGTTTATTTGAGCATTTGAGTTGCACACAACCGACACTAAGGGTGAGAGGGGTACAGAGAAGGGGTAACGTGTTTATTTGGAAGACGTTGGTTTTAGGGATGCGGTTGGAATATTACAGCTGATGGGAACGTATTTTGAGTTGCATTCGTGATGTGAATTGTGATATGTGGCTGTTTAAGTGATGGGTTGGGTCAAAGACACATGCACAGACACAAACAGAAACACACACACACACACACTCAGGTTAGCTACTCATCGGACTGTGTGGGGGCTCAGCAGTGTTTATTGGTCTGCAGAAGGATATACCCTGTGTCAGGACTTGTTCCTCCCAGCCTCCCTATCCTCAGTAGACGTAATGCTCCCACAGTTCAGCTGACAGGCCTGGCTCTATGATTTACACACTGCAGAATAGTAAAAACAATCGTATTAAAAACGTAGAATGTTCGCTGAAGAAGAGGGGGAGCAAAGAAAGAGAAAAAAATCACACATTTATGGGATAATTAGGCTCATAGCTCATAGCCCCCCCCCCACCCAGCCCATATAGGCTGTCTCTGTCCCACCACCCCTCTTAGTACCCTTCTCCACGGTTTTGTATCTTACTGTATCTAAAGTTAGCACAGCGTACACAGTTAAACTCAGAGAGTCTGTTCGCTCTGATATTTTGCTTTCACATGATCCCATTCACAAAGTCAGATGAAAAATAATAGCGTTAACAAAATCAGATACATGTGAGCTCCTCCCCACATGTACGCGCTAATACTTTCTCTGCATTTACTGTTATAATTTACTAGTTAGGTCCTGAGCCTTTCCTACAATATGTTTGTGTTTATGGATATGACACTGTGATATTGAAGGGCTTAAAGGGGGTCATTAAGAAATGCAGTGACCATGACTGAAGCCAAACGAGTTGTTCACTCTGCCAAAACAGTACACAGTTACAGTCACTAACCCTGGAAACAGTCTAACCAGGTCTTGTGTCTTGAAGTCGCCCGGGCTAGCTCGTCAACTTCTTTCGCCAATTAGCTTCAGCCGGCTGGTGTGCAACCGTAGCAAAATTAGTTTGACATTGGATATGTCCGGGGCTAGTTAGGAACCATAAATAAGTTACAAAAAGTACATGGGTCAATATTTTCATGTTTTAAATATTTTACTTGTCTTGTTAAATGCTTTCAACATTAATATATGCATTTCTCCAATTTATAGTTGGTTTGCGGTTTTTAATGTGGCACTTTTCACCTCATTTAACACCTTAAAAGGCACATCTCAATAGGTGGTCCAGGTAAGTCATGACATGGCACAAGTAAGGAGGTGGGCGTTTCCTCTTTTGTTCATCAAGCAAGCAGATTCCATTCAGACCAACTTCTTGAATGCCTGACTCTTTGAAATTTGCAGTTGTGTCTAAAAAAAACACACTTCATTGACATTTAAAATATTGTCCCGTATGTTGAATTAGTAGAGTTGAAACAACGTCAGATCATCAACTTTACATCCACTATATGAAAAATAAACTATAGTCTGGGCTGCACCTCCTAGAGAAGAGTTCTACAGCTCATCAAAGGTTTTAATCATCCCCAGGTTCGATATTTGTCACTTACTACTACCAATTTGCTATTGTGAGAATGATTATTGAGAGATCTCTTAATAACTTAATATATTCACTGTCACTATCTAAGTCTTCCCAAAGGGTAGGTTTAAAAGAGCAAATTGAATGTAATAAATTCTACTATATACAGTTGAAGTCGGAAGTTTACGTACACTTAGTTTGAAGTCATTAAAACTCGTTTTTCAACCACTCCACAAATTTCTTGTGAACAAACTATAGTTTTGGCAAGTCGGTGAGAACATCTACTTAGTGCATGAGTAATTTTTCCAACAATTGTTTATAGACAGATTATTTAACTTACAATTCACTGTATCACAATTCCAGTGGGTCAGAAGTTTACAGACACTAAGTTGACTGTGCCTTTAACCAGCTTGGAAAATTCCAGAAAATGATGTCATGGCTTTAGGCTAATTGACATCATTTGAGGTGTACCTGTGGATGTATTTCAAGGCCTACCTTCAAACTCAGTGCCTCTTTGCTTGACATCATGGGAAAATCAAAAGAAATCAGCCAAGACCTCAGAAAAAAAACTGTAGACCTCCACAAGTCTGGTTCATCCTTGGGAGCAATTTCCAAACGCCTGAAGGTACCACGTTCATCTGTACAAACAATACTACGCAAGTATAAACACCATGGGACCACGCAGCCATCATACCGTTCCGGAAGGAGACGCGTTCTGTCTCCTAGAGATGAACGTACTTTGGTGCGAAAAGTGAAAATCAATCCCAGAACAACAGCAAAGGACCCTGTGACAATGCTGGAGGAAACAGGTACAAAAGTATCTATATCCACAGTAAAACGAGTCCTATATCAACATAACTTGAAAGGCCACTCAGCAAGGAAGAAGCCACTGCTCCAAAACCACCATAAAAAATCCAGACTATGATTTGCAACTGCAAATGGGGACAAAGATCTTACTTTTTGGAGAAATGTCCCCTGGTCTGATGAAACAAAAATAGAACAGTTTAGCCATAATGACCATCGTTATATTTGGAGGGAAAAGGGGGATGCTTGCAAGCCGAAGAACACCATCCCAACCGTGAAGAACGAGGGCGGCAGCATCATGTTGTGGGGGTGCTTTGCTGCTGGAGGGACTGGTGCACTTCACAAAATAGATGGCATTATAAGGAAAGAAAATTATGTGGAAATATTGAAGACATCCGTCAGGAAGTTGAAACTTGGTCGCAAATGGGTCTTCCAAATGGACAATGACCTCAAGCATACTTCCAAAGTTGTGGCAAGATGGCTTAATTAAGGACAACAAAGTAAAGCTATTGGAGTGGCCATCACAAAGCCTTGACCTCAATCCTACAGAATATTTGTGGTCAGAACTGAAAAAGCGTGTGCGAGCAAGGAGAACTACAAACCTGACTCAGTTACACCAGCTCTGTCAGGAGGAATGGGCCAAAATTCACCCAACTTATTGTGGGAAGCTTGTGGAAGGCTACCCAAAACATTTGACCCAAGTTAAACAATTTAAAGGCAATGCTAGCAAATACTAATTGAGTGTATGTAAACTTCTGAGAATGTGATGAAAGAAATAAAAGCTGAAATCAATCAATCATTCTCTCTACTATTATTCTGCCATTTCACATTCTTAAAATAAACGAGTCAGACTTTATGGCCAAACGTATCCTATTTACACTTGTAGTCAATTTGACACTAAAATAGATGTTTCTGACTCATATCGATGCCACATAGGGGGTTTTCAAAACAAGAAGCTGGTTTTTAGAGGCAGTCGCTCTTTAAGAGTAGCAGGAATTTGCCTTAATAAATATCTCTGTACTTATGAGACCGTTAATGGGAAATCTCACGGAACACTTTGAAATTGAATCACCGCTTCCCGTAAAATGGGCTAAATTATATTACTGGGGCTATAAATTTAGTTGTCGTGGAGACGAGGAGAAAGACCCCCTGAATGAGAGTCTCTGTTTATATTTGACACGTATAACGAGACTCCTATTTTCAATAGCCCCGCATAGAGTCGTACTACAATAGGGCACTGTGGAAAAGCTCTGATATAGCTCCAATGTATATTTCACACAGACAAGCGCTGGATCCCAGCAGTATATCACACCAAAATAATGAGCAACGGGACACAGCTCTCGCAGTGGAGTCAACCAAGAGTCAACCAAGAGCCAACCAAGAGTCACCACGTTCCTAACAATAGGGCTAGGAAGGAGGAGGAAAATAGTTCACACACAGGGCCACACAAACAAATACGCAATAGAATATGTGAAATCAGAGCACACAGACTGTAAACAAGTCAACACAAGTCAAAACAATCCTGAGAAATCGGATAGCTACCACCGGAGTTTAGGGCAATGAACTGGAGAACAGTCCCCTTGTGAGGATGCAGAGGGAAACACTTCAAACAGCAGAGTTCAGGAACGATGGAGATCACGGGAAACTACAGACAATAGAACTACATAACCCAGACCTGGGTAAACAAACACGGAACCACACCAGACCAAAGCAGGTCTGGCTGAAGCCTTGAAGAGTTGAGACAAAGATGGAGAGAGACAATGAATGACTGGGTCAAACGGAGAGACAGTTTCTAGGGCTCTACGCCCAAATGTACACACACACACACACACACACACACACACACACACACACACACACACACACACACACACACACACACACACACACACAGATGAGGTGCAGCCAACACAAACATACTCTACCGTCACACTACTGGAGCTGCCGGGGCCCCTCTCCGCTCTCTGCACACAACAAATACACCAGATCTGCCTGCAAATGGACCACGAGAAGGTGTGTGCTCAAACAGCTCTCCACATTCATGCACCGTGGAAATATCCCTATATGACTCTCTACTTGAACCATATGGTGTGGACCGCATCAATCAATCGCCTTTCCATCCCTCTCTCTCACTCAGTTCCCCCCCACTCTGAATTTCCTGCTGTGAAACAAATGCTGCTGTAAGCAATTACAATTTCACAGACTGGGAGAGAGAGAGAGAGTGAGAGAGTGAGAGACAAAGAGAGAGAGAGACAGCAACAGAGTGAGACAGAGAGAGAGAGAGAGAGAGAGAGAGAGAGAGAGAGAGAGAGTGAGAGAGCGAGCGAGCGAGAGACAAAGAGAGAGCGAGACAGCGACATGGAGTGAGACAGAGAGAGAGAGAGAGAGCCCTGGAAAGAGGGAAAGTCAGAGAAAGAAAGAGAGAGTGATTATCCAGCACAGCCACATGAAAGAGCAGCGTTCCTTTCCGTCTGATGCACTTGGACTGGATGAGGATTTCTGTCCTATTTGTGTTGTTGTGGAAGAATTAAGATTCCAGAGGAACCAATATCCACCCCACATCCCTCCCAGACTCACTGTGCTCCCCTACTGCCACGGCTTGGCCTCTCACTGGGACCAGAGCAGGCCCTGACACACACACACACACACACACACACACACACACACACACACACACACACACACAGTATTTTCCTTAGCACATGCTTTTATCTGTCTCAGCACACTCCAGCCTTGTCACCTACAGACCTTCACACAGAGTCGCGCTATGAAAGATTTTTCAGTTGTCCAAACAACTGTACCTGCAGTCTACTTCCATTTGTATGAAACACAAATCAAACGATGGAGACACTAGTATCTATCCGGTGTGTGAGGACACTTTTTTTAATCGGTACAGCATTTGGAGAGGCGCCACTGTAGGACATCGAACTATATTTGTGCCGCTTCCAACTGCTCCCAGCCTCAGTCCCAGGCTCCCAGCCTCCCCAGTCTCTAAGCCTCCTGACCCCCTCCACGGTCAGCAGCCCTGTGCGTCCAGATCATTTATGAAGTGTCAGTTCAGAGCCAATGCACACGTGGCACACAGGACTCTGATGTCATGTTTTCATTCGGAAAACGCCAGCCCTGCTTCTCATTTGCAGTCACACTCCCCTGAATGGCTCCTGGGTGAGACTTGCTCTGTAATTGACTCTACCCTCCTGATCCAGAGGTGTTCTGGGATGAACTCGTCCTACTGGATGGAGCTCTGTCAGGAAACACCCGTCCCTCTGGTCAGAGATTAAACAGGTCTAGAATCGAGTTGTGTTCCATGGTAAATCTTCTTTGTACCATTGTCCTCCCGTTGATACTCCGCTGGGAGTCGGGAAGCGAGTACAGTGAGTGCAAATGGAATAATAAATAGCACATGGTACAAAACAGGAAAAGCGTACAGACAAGAAACAGAGTCAATAACGCCTGGGGAAAGAACCAAAGGGAGTGACAGATATAGGGGAGGTAATCAGGAAGGTGATGGAGTCCAGGTGTGTCTCATGAAGCGCAGGTGCACGTAACAAGGAGACAACTGGCGACGTGGAGCGCCGGACAGGGGGAGTGGGAGTGAATTGACATGGGAATTCATTAGCAATATAACAATACATTCAAAGTACATAACTCCATACTGCAGAGAATGTCCTATACTCATTACATCTGTCTTTATTCACCAGAAGAGGTGATTAGAGCGAACTGACCAGCAGCCTGTGCTACTCTATTTCTCAGAGTTTAAATCCAGTTTTTATACAGGGTTGATGATGGTTCCTCTCTGGAATGTACCAGAGGCTGGTTAGGACGGTCCGTTGGTTGTTTCCCCAATACCACTGTGAGGGCCACACCCAGTGACTGCCACAGTTTGGGTCCATCATTCTCCTGACTCAGTCTGCCTCTTTTATTGTGGCTGTTGGACTTGGACTGATGGTGTGTGTGTGTCTGAGCAGGAGGAAAGCCTGGGGTTAAGAACAGACTGCCACGGAGGTCTTAACCCCTGTGTCAGGAGTTTTACTACTACATCCCTCCTCACTACCACCGCTGAGTGCCCACCCACTGTTTGGCACGTGTGATGGTTGTGGTTAGACAGGGTTGGATTAGCTCAGCCTGGTACTTCGCTACCCTGGCAACTTCTCTTCCCGCATTCACCTCAGTCTCACAGACTCAGCGCTCAATACCAATTCTCCACCTAGAAGCAATCCAAATATCAAACCATGTCTCCAGTTTGTTGGAATTTTCCAACTCAACCCAAGCATAATATATTATTCTCTCAACCCAAGCTCATTTCCTTCTTAGTCTCATCTCCTCATTCTTTGTTGTCTATAATACTGTGCCTCTATCTCTGCTCTCATACTTCATATTTTGCTTTTGTCTTTCACTTACTCTACCTTTCTTTCTCTCTGACTTTCCCCCTATTCCTTTAGCCTCTCCCTCATCCCTTCCTCTCTCCCTGCCTCTCCCTCATCCCTTCCTCTCTCCCTGCCACTCTCTCATCCCTTCCTTTCTCCCTACCTCTCCCTCATCCCTTCCTCTCCATGCCTCTACCTCATCCCTTCCTCTAGCCCTGCCTCTCCCTCATCCCTTCCTCTCTCCATGCCTCTCCCTCATGCTTTCCTCTCTCTCTGCCTCTCCCTCATCCCTTCCTCTAGCCCTGCCTCTCCCTCATACCTTCCTCTCTCCATGCCTCTCCCTCATGCCTTCCTCTCTCTCTGCCTCTCCCTCATCCCTTCCTCTCTCCCTGCCTCTCCCTCATCCCTTCCTCTCTCCCTGCCTCTCCCCCATCCCTTCCTCTCTCCATGCTTCTCCCTCATCCCTAATTCTCTCTCCCTGCGTCTCCCTCATCCTTCATCCCTTCCTCTCCCTCATCCCTTCCGCTCTCCCTGCCTCTCCCTCATCCCTTCCGCTCTCCCTGCCTCTCCCCCATCCCTTCCTTTCCCCCTGTCTCTCCCTCATCCCTTCCACTCTCCCTGCCTCTCCCTCATCCCTCGTCCCTTCCTCTCTCCCTGCCTCTCCCTCATCCCTTCCTCTCTCCCTGCCTCACCATCATCCCTTCCTCTCTCCCTGCCTCTCCCTCATCCCTTCCTCTCTCCTTGCCTCTCCCTCATCCCTTCCTCTCTTCCTGCCTCCCTCGTCCCTTCCTCTCTCCCTGCCTCACCCTCATCCCTTCCTCTCTCCCTGCCTCTCCCTCATCCCTTCCTCTCTCCCTGCCTTTCACTCATCCCTTCCATACTTTCCTTTATCCCTGCCTCTCCCTCATCCCGTCTTCTTTCTTCCTGCCTCTCCCTCATCCCTCGTCCCTTCCTCTCTCCCTGCCTCTCCCTCATCCCTTCCTCTCTCCCTGTTTGACTAATTTCTCTTCCCTCTTTCTCTGTCTCTATTTCCTCTCTCTCATTCATCCCTCTCTCTCTCTCTCTGCCCGCTCTTGTCCTCTCCCTCTTGTATTTTCCTTGTCAGATGACAGGAGGCTATGACACCTGCTGATGATCTAATCCCGCTCACCGTGGCCAAGACCAAAGGAAACAAAGAGCTGCATGGCTATTTACTCTAGTTTTCACTCTTTATTTAATCTTGAAACCAGAAAAGGCCTCCCTCTTCAAACCCTCTGCTAATCACTTTAATTATGCTTTAATAAACCCCACAGTGTTTGGATTGCAGCTCTCCATTTCGAGGCAGAGGTTTGGCTGATGACTCAGTCGCTGTGGGTCCAAGACAAACTCAAAAAAGCACACATCTGCTCTGTTAACTGCTTCCTGGCCACAGGTACTGCTGGTACCTGGGAACTACGCCATAGGAGGATTGGATGTGGAGGGGCAGAATATGTGTATGTGCCTGTTTGTGTGCATTGAGGGTGTCTCTGTAAAGATAGTAGCCTCATCCAGCTCCTCCTCCAACAAGAGGTCCAGGACGTTCCATAGCTCTCCTCCTCCTCCAACAAGAGGTCCAGGACGTTCCATAGCTCTCCTCCTCCAACAAGAGGGCCAGGACGTTCCATAGCTCTTCTCCTCCTCCAACAAGAGGTCCAGGACGTTCCATAGCTCTCCTCCTCCTCCAACAAGAGGTCCAGGACGTTCCATAGCTCTCCTCCTCCTCCAACAAGAGGTCCAGGACGTTCCATAGCTCTCCTCCTCCAACAAGAGGTCCAGGACGTTCCATAGCTCTCCTCCTCCTCCAACAAGAGGTCCAGGACGTTCCATCGTTCTCCTCCTCCTCCAACAAGAGGTCCAGGACGTTCCATAGCTCTCCTCCTCCTCCAACAAGAGGTCCAGGACGTTCCATAGCTCTCCTCCTCCTCCAACAAGAGGTCCAGGACGTTCCATAGCTCTCCTCCTCCTCCAACAAGAGGTCCAGGACGTTCCATAGCTCTCCTCCTCCTCCAACAAGAGGTCCAGGACGTTCCATAGCTCTCCTCCTCCTCCAACAAGAGGTCCAGGACGTTCCATAGCTCTCCTCCTCCTCCAACAAGAGGTCCAGGACGTTCCATAGCTCTCCTCCTCCTCCAACAAGAGGGCCATTGTGCAGACAGGCCAGACCAGACCAGGCAGTGTGAACGGCTGAACAGAGGGCTGAGAGGGTAACCCCCCCCCCCCCCCCCCCCCCCCCCCCCCCGGCGCCTTTTATTCCCCCCACATTCTGTCAGTTCAGCAGTTGAGCCTGAATCTGAGCGGCCCAGGGGGAATCCTTGTGTTTGCTTTTCTGGGATCAGTTAAAATCATGCATGTAATAAGGAGAAAATGTATTTTAAGCCTGCCTGTAGGAAACAGTGCCCACCGAGCTGCAGCATTATCCCTTATTAACCCTAAAAGCACTAATATATACTTTAGCTTAAAGTAAACATTTTTTTTTACCAGAAATTGGTAATAATTGCAGAGACATTGTATGTCAAGCAGTAACACTTTTTATTTTTATTAACCTTTAGTAACACAAGTAAATGGTTTAGATTCCCCAAAATAGCACATATTTTAAAATGTTCACACATTGTTCACACATCATGTTTTGAACAGACATTTTGATACATTTCACCCATAGCCACTTGTCATGAACATTTGTCTGTTATTGATTCTAAGTTTCTGTGGTACTCAAAGGCTGAGAAATTGTCGATTCAGCTAAACTTACATACTGGTAGGACCTAAGATGGCCACCGATATGGGCGATATGGGCGTACTACTAGTATACAAAAGAGAGAATATTTTTTATTCCTCCATGTCAAAACAGAAATCATGTCAACTTTTTTTACTGAACAAAAGTTTCAATGTAACTTGCAACAATTTCTATGATTTTACTGAGTTACAGTTCATATAAGGAAATCAGTCATTTGAAATAATTAAGCCCTAATACATGGATTTCACATGCCTGGGTAGGAGAGCAGCCATGCATAGGCCCACCCACTTTGGAGCCAGGCCCAGCTAATCAGAATTATTTTTTCCCCACAAAAGGGCTTTATTACAGACAGAAATACTCCTCAGCATATACAGTTGAAGTCGGAAGTTTACATACTGTCACGCCCTGGCCATAGAGAGGCTTTTATTCTCTATTTTGGTTAGGCCAGCGTGTGACTAGGGTGGGCATTCTAGTTTCTTCATTTCTATGTTTTCTATTTCTTTGAGTGTGGTTCCCAATCAGAGGCAGCTGTCTATCGTTGTCTCTGATTGGGAATCGTACTTAGGTAGCCTTTTCCCCACCTGTGTTTTGTGGGTAGTTGTTTTCTGTATAGTTTATTTTTCTTACAGAACTGTTAGTTTTTTCACTTTGTTATTTTGTTCGAGTGTTTTGCTCAATAAATATCATGAACACTTACCACGCTGTACTTTGGTCCATGCCTTCTGACAAGAGACGTAACACATACACTTAGGTTGGAGTCATTAAAACTAGTTTTTAAACCACTCCACAAATTTCTTCTTAAACAAACTATAGTTTTGGCAAGTCTGTGAGGATATCTACTTTGTGCATGACACAAGTCATTTTTCCAACAATTGTTTACAGACAGATTATTTCACTTATAATTCACTGTATCACAATTCCAGTGGTTCAGAAGTTTAGATACTCTAAGTTGACTGTGCCTTTAAACACCTTGAACAATTCCAGAAAATGATGTCATGGCGTTAGAAGCTTCTGATAGGCTAATTGACATAATTTGAGTCAATTGAAGGTGTACGTGTGGATGTATTTCAAGGCCTATCTTCAAATGCAGTGCCTCTTTGCTTGACATCATGGGAAAATCAAAAGAAATCAGCCCAAAAATTGTAGACTTCCTCAAGTCTGGTTCATCCTTGGGAGCAATTTCCAAAAACCAGACGGTACCACGTTCATCTGTACAACAAATAATACGCAAGTATAAACACCATGGGACCACGCAGCTGTCACACCGCTCAGGAAGGAGACGCGTTCTGTCAATCCCAGAACAACAGCAAAGGACCTTGTGAAGATGCTGGAGGAAACAGGTACAAAAGTATCTATATCCACAGTAAAACATGTCCTATATCGATGTGACCTGAAAGGCCGCTCAGCAAGAAAGAAGCCACTGCTCCAAATCCGCCATAAAAAAGCCAGACTACGGTTTGCAACTGCACATAGGGACAAAAATCCTACTTTTTGGAGAAATGTCCTCTGGTCCGATGAAACAAAAATAGAACTGTTTGGCATAATGACCATCGTTTTGTTTGGAGGAAAAAAGAGGTTGCTTGCAAGCCGAAGAACACCATCCCAACCGCGAAGCACAGGGGTGGCAGCATCATGTTGTGAGCGTGCTTTGCTGCAGGAGGGACTGGTGCACTTCACAAAATAGATGGCATCATGAGGCAGGAAAATTATGTGGATATATTGAAGCAACATCTCAAGACATCAGTCAGGAAGTTGAAGCTTGGACGCAAATGTGTCTTCCAAATGGACAATGACCCCAAGCATACTTCCAAATTTGTTGCAAAATGGCTTAAGGACAACAAAGTCAAGGTATTGGAGTGGCCATCACAAAGCCCTGATCTCAATCCTATAGAACATTTGTGAGCAGAACTGAAAAAGTGTGTGCGAGCAAGGAGGCCTACAAACCTGACTCAGTTACACCAGCTCTGTCAGGAGGAAGGGTCCAAAATTCACACAACTTATTGTTGGAAGCTTGTGGAAGGCTACCCGAAACGTTTGCAACCAAATACTAATTGAGTGTATGTATACTTCTGACGCACTGGGAATGTGATGAAAGAAATAAAAGCTGAAATAAATAATTCTCTCTACAATTATTCTGACATTTCACATTCTTAAAATAAAGTGGTGATCCTTTATGGGCTATACTCGGCCTTGTCTTAGGATGGTAAGTTGGTGGTTGAAGATGGTGTGGGGGCTGTGCTTTGGCAAAGTGGGTGGGGTTAAATCCTAACTGTTTATATCCTGCCAGGGTGTCTCCTGACCCCTCCTGTGTCAGCCTCCAGTATTTATGCTGCAATACTTTTTGTGTCGGGGGGCTAGGGTCAGTCTGTGATATCTACCACACGGAGGGAGCTACTGCCTGTAGTGGAGTTCACTACACACTTCTGTCAATACCTGCTCGGAAGACCCTTCATTGTGCGCACCGACCACAGCAGCCTTCGGTGGCTCATAAGTATGAAGGAACCAGAAGGTCAACTGGTGAGGTGGCTCGAGAAGCTTGGGGAGTATAGAGTATAACTTCAAGGTCATACATCGTCCAGGACACCAACCACCATGAAAATGCTGACGTCCTCTCCAAGAGGCCCTTCCGCCAGACTTGCCCCTGCACTATACAGGACCCTACCCAGAAGAATGACCGTTTCAGGCACCAGGAAGTGCAGTGTGACTTCGGCTCCAGCATAGCTGATTACGCTGTGGAAGCTACATCTATGGAGCTCTGTTCAGTGGGGTTAGGGGAAGACCCCTGCCTACAGCCTGTACTCCCTGGAGTTTCTGAAGCTGACATCAACGTGGAGTCGGGTCATCGGGAGAGTGAAGGTGACACGTCAGATGTGGAAAAGATTCGCCTCACCGATACAAGTGACACTGTTCTGTTCCATGGATGGACTACTGAGGAATTACATCAAGCTCAGATGGCTGACCCTGATATAGGCCCTGTCAAGAGATGCCTCGAGGAAGGACAGGAACGCCCATCGTGGGGAGATGTGTCACCTTTCGGGCCAGCGGCTAAGGCCTATTGGAGCCAGTGGAAGAGACTGTATGTCAAGGACTGCATTCTCTTACTGTGCTTCTACTGTACCAAAGGCACAGTGTTTTACCCACATATGCTCCTACCTCGTGTGTTCCGGACAGACATCATGAAGCAGATGCATGACGGCCCAATAGGCAGTCACTTTGGTGTAGAACGCACACTTGCCCGGCTGCAGACAAGATACTACTGGTACCGTATGAGAGAGGATGTCACACTATGGTGTCGTACATGTACCAGCTGTGCCGCTAAAGCCAGACCTCCGAGGAAGCCCCAAGCACCTATGGGCACTGTCCGCATGGAGAGGATCGCCATTGATCTCAATTACCGCATGAACGAGACAGAGCGCTACAATTGCTACATTTTGGGGGTTCAAGACTATTTCACAAAGTGGGTGGGTGCCTATCTTCTGCCAAACGATCAAGCCGTGACCGTGGCTGACGTTCTGACAGCTGAATGGGTGTGGCGCTATGGAGCCCCACAGACACTCCACAGTGATCAAGGCTCCAACTTCGAGTCTGAAGTCTTCCGAAGAATGCGTGAAATGTTAGGAATCTAAAAGACTCGCACAACCCCTTTCAGACCGCAATCGGACGGGCAAGTCGAAAGATTTAATGTCTCTCTACAGAAGATCTTAGCCACCATCATTGGGACTGGGACCTCATGATTCCTTTCGCCGTGATGGCCTATAGAGCAACAAAGCACAACTGAACAGGGTTCACTCCAAACATGATGGTCCTTGGACGAGAAGTAACATAACCCATCAACCTGAACATGCCAAGACCCCTCCACAGTATGTGGTACAACTACGAGATAGATTGGAACTTGCTCACCAGATTGCAAGGGATGCGCTGGGTCAGTCAGTGGAGTGTGCCAAAAAGCATACTTCTTTTTTTAAATATATACATTTTTTACCCCTTTTTCTCCCCGATTTCGGGGTGTCCAATTGTTGTAGTAGCTACTATCTTGTCTCATCGCTACAACTCCCGTACGGGCTCGGGAGAGACGAAGGTTGAAAGTCATGCGTCCTCCGATACACAACCCAACCCAGCCGCACCAATGTGCCCGAGGAAACACCGTGCACCTGGCAACCTTGGTTAGCGCGCACTGCGCCCGGCCCGCCACAGGAGTCGCTGGTGCGCGATGAGACAAGGACATCCCTACCGACCAAGCCCTCCCTAACCCGGAAGACGCTAGGCCAATTGCGCGAACCCAGAGTCTCTGATGGCCCAGCTGGCGCTGCAGTACAGCGCCCTTAACCACTGCGCCACCCGGGAGGCCCATCAAAAAGCATACTTCATACTGGAACAGTTGGACAACTTGATTTACCGGATTCAAAAGAGTCCGAAAACAAAGGTGAAGGTTGTTCAACACGACAAACTCAAGCCGTACAACTCCCGCACGACTCTAGACAACAGCTGGGTGTTCACACACGCCAAAGCGTGGCAATCTGCAGAGGTCTTGTCGCCTGGTCTGGATGCAGGACTCCACAATTCTGATCTGAATCTACCCAACCTGTTCATGGACGAACAAAACAGTGACAATGGTAGTGAGAAGGAGGCAGATTTTGCTTCTGATACCACTTATTTTGTGAGTGGGTCTGCGACACCAGATGGAGTTTAGTCTAATGGGGGTAGCATAATGCAACAAGGCCAAACATGGACTGTTACTCACCCTGCTTTGGGTCAAACTCCCACAGCGAGGCCAAAGTGGAACAAAAGACCACCGAACCGGTTAGGTGATTGGCTGTTGATGTTGAACTGAACTGTTACATACAAACTATTCTGGGACATAAAAAAAAGGGCATTTATTTAACGTTGCATTATTGTTGTTAAAAAATATATATATAGAAAAATAACAAAACACAGAAGGAGGTGGGACTGTAAATTGTGAGCGTTTTCTATTCCATGCATTGAGACGTGGGCCATTTCTGTTTTGGGAACTGTGTTATTTTGTTTGGGAAGAAAGCCAGGTATTTTTGTAAACGGAAAGTAACATTCTTGAAATAGAACAGTGTTAACCTTCTGACTTTATCAGGAGAGATAACTTGGGGTTCCTGCATTCACACTGGAACTACATAATGTACTGCTAGGTACTGGAACCTCTGACCTGCCTTCCTTTTCTCTAGGTATCCTCCTCTTAAACCAACAGCCCTTGTAGGGTGCTACCCTCCGCTCCATGTGCTTTTGGGCAATTAGGGGATATGGGCTGTATAGACTATTTGCTCTGTCAAGTGGAGTACCGAACAGGACAAGTTCAGAGGACGTTGTGGACTGAAAAGAAGAAGATAAAATGTCCGTGTTACTGAAATGAAAACCATTGGATGTTGTGCCTTTTGTACGAGTGTTGGAGTGGCGTTAGGCCTATTCACCATCCAGAGTGGGGGTAGTGTTGGTAAAGTAGGGGTATAGCTTTAAAACACTGAAGTGCATTATGGGTAACTTTCGGTTTTGGATGTGACTGTGTGTGACGAGGATGTAGCCGTACTGTGAGCCACTCTCTTTTTGCTCTGTTAGCCCACTATTTTATTTTGTCATTCGGACGACCTCAAATGATGTACAAGTCTTAATAAAAGTTAACTACTTCCGTGGAATTCCAGACTAACTCGTAATTAGCAGCGGATAAGATCCCAAAATGTGGGAATTACCCCAGAGCATCCGTAAATTGCTCTGGCCCTGGAGCTGGCAAGTGAAAGCCCCCCTGAGCCGTCACAACGTACTGCCAAATTCTCTTAATCAACGTTGGAGGCGGCTTATGGTAGGGAAATTAACATTAAATTCTCCGGCAACAGCTCTGGTGGACATTCCTGCAATCAGCATGCCAATTGCACGCTACCTCAAAACTTGAGACATCTGTGGCATTGTGCTGTGTGACAAAACGGCACATTTTAGACTGGCCTTTTATTGTCCCCAGCACAAGGTGCACCTGTGTAATGATCATGCTGTTTTAACAGCTTCTTGATATACAACACCTGTCACTAACAGGGATGTAAACAAATTTGTGGACAACATTTTACAGAAATAAGCTTTTTGTGCTTACGGAACATTTCTAGGATCTTTTATTTCAGCTCATGAAACATGGGACCAACACTTTACATGTTGTGTTTATATTTTTGTTCAGTGTAATTGCTTGACAAAGTCCTACATTTTCAGAAGCATAAATTATAAAAAATGTTGACCTCTTGGGGGTCACAATTAACCCCTGTTGGCTCTTTTAGTGTTAAACACAGACTGGTGGGAGCGCAGGAGGACAGTGCATGGCAGAGGGCGATGGAGGGAAGAGGTTTTGTGTGTGTGTGTGTGTGTGTGTTTGGAGGGAGGGAGACCAGCCTTAATGAGACACAGGCACCTATCACCAGTCCTAACCTACTCCTTGTCTCTCTCTGTCTTTCCTGATATGTCTTCTGTCCTCACACTCTCTGTGAATATGCCCAGTCTCTCTGTCTGTCTCTCTGTTTCTGTGTGGTTCTGTGCCCTTGGAACAACTTAAATATGAAACCGGTCTGTTGTAGCAGGCTTGTGTTATATCTGCCTGCTATTTATCTCACTGGCTAAAGTCCTAATTTACACTCTTTCTGCCGCACACATTTTTCTAGAAGGCGATACTCATTGGATGGACATGTATTTCTCAAGGAACAATGTGACCATAATTTGTGGATGGACTGGAGTTCCAACAGGGATCAGCATGGCCACCTCCAACGGGTGAGGTGATTATTGAGCTCATATAAGATAACTACCCTGCGGTGTATAATCACCTCTCCTCCACTTTGATTGACAGCTTAATGCTGTTGCCCCTGACGAAGGATTAGGCCAATGGAGCCTTTGTGCTGCTCAGAATGCCTCCACTAATAAAGACACACTGATCTCTGTTCAGTGGCCTCTCTGTGTGACAGGACTTTAATAAGCATGGGACTGATCTGTGATCAGAATCCTCACTCTGACAGGCCTTTAATGAAGAGAGGCAAGTCATAATGACATCGTACTGATGGAGGATGAAAGGTTTATAAGAAGGAAATGATTCGCCTCATATAGGGCTGATGTAGCTACAACATATAACCCTTTACAGTGTCTGTCTGTCTGTGTGTGTGTGTGTGTGTGTGTGTGTGTGTGTGTGTGTGTGTGTGTGTGTGTGTGTGTGTGTGTGTGTGTGTGTGTGTGTGTGTGTGTGTGTGTGTGTGTGTGTGTGTGTGTGTGTGTGTGTGTGTGTGTGTGTGTGTGTGACTGTGTTTACTCAACACTTCACTCAGGTATAATTTATGAGCTCAGAATATGATTGGTAACGAAAGCGTCATGTTAAATTTAGTATAAAAAAACATGCATTGACAACAATGGTCCTTTCAAAGCCAAGGCCTGGTGTATAAGCATGGAGTGTCTGTCCATGTGCGTGTGTGTGCTTCCATGTGTGTGCGCATGCACGTGTGTGAGTCCCTGCGTGCTTGCCTGTATGCCTGCATCAGTGTATGGGTGTGTGTGATAGGTCCCTCAGGAATGCTGTACCAGTGAGATAAGCGTCCTCTCCCCTGCTACTTATTAGCGTTTATTAGAGACCAGAGGTCAACTTGGGGGCACGTACGCATCATCACACTGTGCCCCTTGTGCGGCAGCTGTCACAAAGAGCTCCTTTCTTCTCTTTATTACTACACTGCCCTTCACATATACGGACCCCACCATACACACACGAACACGAACAGTCGCACAGACACACACACATGCGGGCATGCACACATTCTCCCAAACCGTCATCGCTAATCCTTTTGGACATGTTGGTAATGTATTGAGATATGTGTGAAGATGTAAATGTATCAATAAAGATGTGTTAGTGTGGTGCCAGGACAACAGGGCGAGCACGCCCCCATCCACATCGACGGGGCTGTAGTGGAGCGGGTCGAGATCTTCAAGTTCCTCTGTGTCCACATCAGTAATGAATTATCATGGTCCAAATGCACCACCGCAGTCGTGAAGATCCTCAAAAAGTTCTACAGCGGCACCATTGAGAGCCTCTTGACTGGCTGCATCACCATTTGGTATGGCAACTGCTCGACATCCGACCGCAAGGTGCTACAGAGGTTAACGCATACGGCCCAGTACATCACTGGGGCAGAGCTTCCTGCCATCCAGGACCTCTATAACAGGCGGTGTCAGTGGAAGGCCCTAAAAGACTCCACCAAAGTCCTTGACCGTTCTCTCTGCTACAGCACAGCAAGCGGTACCAATCCACCAGGTCTGGAACCAACAGGACCCAAAACAGATTCTACCCCCAAGCCATAAGACTGCTAAATAGTTAACCAATAGCAACCTAGACTATCTGCATTGACCGTTTTTGCAGCTCTTTTGACTCATCACACGTGCTGCTGCTACTGTTTATTATCTATCCTGTTTCCTAGTTATGTGTACATATCTACCTCAATTACGGCGTACCCCTGCACATCGACTCGGTACTGGTACCCCGTGTATATATAGCCAAGTTATCCTTACTCATTGTGTATTTATTCCTTGTGTTATAACATTTCTATTATTTCTCCTTTTTTCTCTCTCCATTGTTGGGAAGGGCCCTTAAATTAGCATTTCACTGTAGTCTACACTTGTTGTTTATTTAGCATGTGATAAATACAATTTGATTTGTATCTGTGTGTGTGCATGTCCATTTGTGTATGTAAGTAGGCTATATCTGTATGTGTTGTGTGTAAGTGTGCGTGCGTGAGTGTGTGTGTGTGTGTGTGTGTATGAGCATGAGTGCGTGCCTGTGTGTGTGTGTGTGTGTGTGTGTGTGTGTGTGTGTGCGTGCGTGCGTGCGTGCGTGCGTGCGTGCGTGCGTGCGTGCGTATGAGTGAGTGCGTATGAGTGCGTGCGTGCGTGCGTGCCTGTGTGGGTGTGTGTGTGTGTGTGTCTAGTAGAGATCCCTGTGCTGACGAAGTACCCTGAGGATCAGCAAGGTAAAGCAGTGTGGAGTGATGGTCGGTGGAAAGGATTTATTTGACTACGCAGAGCTGAACAGAACGTGGCATAGTGGAACTCGCTGATTAAAGACAAAGAAAGAGAGAGATGCACTCACACACACCCATCAGATATATAAAATGAACATGCACACTGACATGGACACTCATAGCAAGTATACATTCACCTACTTCCCATAATGTACTGACACCCTATAGCAGGAGTCACCAACCCAACATGCCATGACACTTGTCGTTATGATTGTTAATTCGATTTGCGCAAAAGGACTTCAGCACCACTTGTTTAAATCTTTATTAGATGAGCTTGACGATGCAGACAGTGACCTGATTCTCCACGCTTTTGCGTAAGGTGGTTGAGTCGCGGGAAAGTACTGCAGCGATTGGTTGACTTGCTGCTCGAGATCAAATAATTTCTGGAGTCACGAAATGAGGAGCACGAGGAACTGTCTGATGATGCATGGCTGCTAGACTGAGGTTTCCTCACGGACATAACAGAAAAACTGAACCAGCTCAACTACGAGCTTCAGGGAAAAGACAAAGACGTGGCACACATGATCAGCGCTGTCAATGCCTTTAAAGGCAATGTGGGTGTGTGGGCAGTGTCCGAAAGTAACTTCTTGGCTCACCTGCCAAGGAGATTGGTAGATTAAAAAATCCACCAGCCAAGCATATTTTTTACCGGCCAAAATAATAAATTGCCTTTTTGCCTTACATTCATTTCAGTACATTTCATTGAGACGATAAGTTATTTCAGTACCTTACATTCACTACATTCATTTCATTGAGACGATAAGTTACTATGTTGAATACAAACTTAAAGAAGATGTGATCCTTTCAACATGGATACCAGAGGACTCCAGGACAGGAAGTGGTCCACCAGGGTTTCCAGTTCAGTGTCTCCAAAATCTAGAATAATTGTATACATTACATTACAACAAGCATCATGCAGTTTTAATTCTGAAACTATAAAAATATGATCATGAACCTGAACCCAACATGACTGCCCTGTAATACAAAACATAAAGTAACCTGACTGCCCTGTAATACAAAACATAAAGTAACCTGACTGCCCTGTAATACAAAACATAAAGTAACCTGACTGCCCTGTAATACAAAACATAAAGTAACCTGACTGCCCTGTAATACAAAACATAAAGTAACCTGACTGCCCTATAATACAAACCACAAAGTAACCTGACTGCCCTGTAATACAAAACATAAAGTAACCTGACTGCCCTGTAATACAAAACATAAAGTAACCTGACTGCCCTGTAATACAAAACATAAAGTAACCTGACTGCCCTGTAATACAAAACATAAAGTAACCTGACTGCCCTATAATACAAACCATAAAGTAACCTGACTGCCCTGTAATACAAACCATAAAGTAACATGACTGCCCTGTAATACAAACCATAAAGTAACCTGACTGCTCTGTAATACAAACCATAAAGTAACATGACTGCCCTGTAATACAAAACATAAAGTAACCTGACTGCCCTGTAATACAAAACATAAAGTAACCTGACTGCCCTGTAATACAAAACATAAAGTAACCTGACTGCCCTGTAATACAAACCATAAAGTAACCTGACTGCCCTGTAATACAAAACATAAAGTAACCTGACTGCCCTGTAATACAAAACATAAAGTAACCTGACTGCCCTGTAATACAAAACATAAAGTAACCTGACTGCCCTGTAATACAAAACATAAAGTAACCTGACTGCCCTGTAATACAAAACATAAAGTAACCTGACTGCCCTATAATACAAACCATAAAGTAACCTGACTGCCCTGTAATACAAACCATAAAGTAACATGACTGCCCTGTAATACAAACCATAAAGTAACCTGACTGCTCTGTAATACAAACCATAAAGTAACATGACTGCCCTGTAATACAAAACATAAAGTAACCTGACTGCCCTGTAATACAAAACATAAAGTAACCTGACTGCCCTGTAATACAAAACATAAAGTAACCTGACTGCCCTGTAATACAAACCATAAAGTAACCTGACTGCCCTGTAATACAAAACATAAAGTAACCTGACTGCCCTGTAATACAAAACATAAAGTAACCTGACTGCCCTGTAATACAAAACATAAAGTAACCTGACTGCCCTGTAATACAAAACATAAAGTAACCTGACTGCCCTGTAATACAAAACATAAAGTAACCTGACTGCCCTGTAATACAAACCATAAAGTAACCTGACTGCCCTGTAATACAAACCATAAAGTAACCTGACTGCCCTGTAATACAAAACATAAAGTAACCTGACTGCCCTGTAATACAAAACATAAAGTAACCTGACTGCCCTGTAATACAAACCATAAAGTAACCTGACTGCCCTGTAATACAAAACATAAAGTAACCTGACTGCCCTGTAATACAAAACATAAAGTAACCTGACTGCCCTGTAATACAAAACATAAAGTAACCTGACTGCCCTGTAATACAAAACATAAAGTAACCTGACTGCCCTGTAATACAAAACATAAAGTAACCTGACTGCCCTGTAATACAAAACATAAAGTAACCTGACTGCCCTGTAATACAAAACATAAAGTAACCTGACTGCCCTGTAATACAAAACATAAAGTAACCTGACTGCCCTGTAATACAAAACATAAAGTAACCTGACTGCCCTGTAATACAAACCATAAAGTAACCTGACTGCCCTGTAATACAAAACATAAAGTAACCTGACTGCCCTGTAATACAAACCATAAAGTAACCTGACTGCCCTGTAATACAAACCATAAAGTAACCTGACTGCCCTGTAATACAAAACATAAAGTGACCTGACTGCCCTGTAATACAAAACATAAAGTAACCTGACTGCCCTGTAATACAAAACATAAAGTAACCTGACTGCCCTGTAATACAAACCATAAAGTAACATGACTGCCCTGTAATACAAAACATAAAGTAACCTGACTGCCCTGTAATACAAACCATAAAGTAACCTGACTGCCCTGTAATACAAAACATAAAGTAACCTGACTGCCCTGTAATACAAAACATAAAGTAACCTGACTGCCCTGTAATACAAAACATAAAGTAACCTGACTGCCCTGTAATACAAAACATAAAGTAACCTGACTGCCCTATAATACAAACCATAAAGTAACCTGACTGCCCTGTAATACAAAACATAAAGTAACCTGACTGCCCTGTAATACAAAACATAAAGTAACCTGACTGCCCTGTAATACAAACCATAAAGTAACCTGACTGCCCTGTAATACAAAACATAAAGTAACCTGACTGCCCTGTAATACAAAACATAAAGTAACCTGACTGCCCTGTAATACAAACCATAAAGTAACCTGACTGCCCTGTAATACAACACATAAAGTAACCTGCTGCTTCATCTCCTGACTCTGGCCAGTTGGTGAAGCTGACCAGCTTGTTGGCACACAGGACCTCTACACTGGTGAAGCTGACCAGCTTGTTGGCACACAGGACCTCTACACTGGTGAAGCTGACCAGCTTGGTGCCACACAGGACCTCTACACTGGTGAAGCTGACCAGCTTGGTGCCACACAGGACCTCTACACTGGTGAAGCTGACCAGCTTGATGCCACACAGGACCTCTACACTGGTGAAGCTGACCAGCTTGTTGGCACACAGGACCTCTACACTGGTGAAGCTGACCAGCTTGTTGGCACACAGGACCTCTACACTGGTGAAGCTGACCAGCTTGGTGCCACACAGGACCTCTACACTGGTGAAGCTGACCAGCTTGTTGGCACACAGGACCTCTACACTGGTGAAGCTGACCAGCTTGTTGGCACACAGGACCTCTACACTGGTGAAGCTGACCAGATTGTTGGCACACAGGACCTCTACACTGGTGAAGTTGACCAGCTTGTTGGCACACAGGATCTCTACACTGGTGAAACTGACCAGCTTGGTGGCACACAGGACCCCTACACTGGTGAAGCTGACCAGCTTGTTGGCACACAGGACCTCTACACTGGTGAAGCTGACCAGCTTGGTGGCACACAGGACCTCTACACTGGTGAAGCTGACCAGCTTGGTGGCACACAGGACCCCTACACTGGTGAAGCTGACCAGCTTGTTGGCACACAGGACCTCTACACTGGTGAAGCTGACCAGCTTAGTGGCACACAGGACCCCTACACAGGTGAAGCTGACCAGCTTGTTGGCACACAGGACCTCTACACTGGTGAAGCTGACCAGCTTTTTGGCACACAGGACCCCTACACTGGTGAAGCTGACCAGCTTGTTGGCACACAGGACCTCTACACTGGTGAAACTGACCAGCTTAGTGGCACACAGGACCTCTACGCTGGTGAAGCTGACCAGCTTGTTGGCACACAGGACCTCTACACTGGTGAAGCTGACCAGCTTGGTGCCACACAGGACCTCTACACTGGTGAAGCTGACCAGCTTGGTGGCACACAGGACCTCTACACTGGTGAAGCTGACCAGCTTGTTGGCACACAGGACCTCTACACTGGTGAAGCTGACCAGCTTGTTGGCACACAGGACCTCTACACTGGTGAAGCTGACCAGCTTGTTGACACACAGGACCTCTACACTGGTGAAGCTGACCAGCTTGTTGGCACACAGGACCTCTACACTGGTGAAGCTGACCAGCTTGGTGGCACACAGGACCTCTACACTGGTGAAGCTGACCAGCTTGTTGGCACACAGGACCCCTACTCTGGTGAAGCTGACCAGCTTGTTGGCACACAGGACCTCTACACTGGTGAATCTGACCAGCTTGGTGGCACACAGGACCTCTACACTGGTGAAGCTGACCAGCTTGTTGGCACACAGGACCCCTACGCTGGCATCCTGGAACCTATCAGTCATACCTGGTTTTGTACTTTTTAACTACTGCCTGTGTTGAGCACAAGGAGCTGTGGACAGGTTGCTATGGTGATGGTGGACCTCTGCGGACAGGTTGCTCAGGTGTGTTAGAGTGTTATGCAGGAAGCCACAGAAGTGGATAACAACAGCCTCCCTCTCAGTACTGTAGTATTTCCTGGCCTTGGCCTGCTGGACACCTCAGACATTTTGGGCATCAGCAGATTGAATCTGAAATACATAAAGAACAAAGACCTCATCACACACTCCCTCCATGATGGCACTGATGGAGTTGCTTATGTGTGCAGCGTCTGCCTTCTCCACCGACTTGATGCCAACAAACTTCGACTCGATCTTGCCCTTGGGACAGAATCGGACATAAACTAACTCCTCCTCTTTCACTGAACCGTCTGTGGAGCCATCTGACACGATGAAGAGAAATGTGGTGTTTTTCAGATTCTCTCTGATGTTGTTTCTCTCCACCTCTGCAATACGATGCATAAACTCTTTGGCCTGCTTCTCATTTCTATATGTTGAACCCACAGCGATTTTTTTTTCTTCCCATACAAACTGCAAAAATAAAACATCAAATGAATTCAATAATAACTAAATATGCAATCATGTTATCCAATATAGCTGGCAGTTGGTTGTGCTAAATTAGCTTTCTACCATTCGTTTACTTAAGGATCAACACTATAAGGCAGGTAAAGTCAATTGTGTCACATTGCTTTAAAAGAGAGAACATTAAAACAGAATGTTACAGAGCCATAGGAGAGCATGGATATCCATGTCAGCATCAGTAGGCCTATAATTTGATGGTATTTATACACTATTTTGAGGTGAACAAAAGCTTATCAAGAGCTGAGAAATAACCTACAATACTGGACCACGTCTGCCAAATAGACTTGAAAAAGCTAGCTACAAAAGTACTAGTCTAGCTGCAAGAGTAACAGCCTTTTCACTTACTCACACATCCACTCCAAGTCAGAAAGGGGTCTCGTCTTCTTGCCAATGGCATGTACAGTCCTAAACAATATGTTCATCTTCGTGCTGGTCTGCTCTGACATTGCCATTAGTGCCGTCACAGAGGGTGTCAAGAGGAGAGGTTCCCGATTGAGCCCAGGAAAAAGACACGGAGGCAATGTGACACTTGCTGTGTTCATGGTCACGAATGTTCTCCAGCTTCGTCGTTTTATTTCCGATGACAAATGAGTTGTTTCTGCTTTTATCTTTAGCTTACTGGCGACACACAGAACAACTCATCACCACAGCCTCCGCATCATACTGTAGCCAGCCTCTTGAAACTCCTTTATCTCCAAACCTCCATTTCTCACAAAACGTTCTTTTTTTAAAATGTGATTCGTCCTCCTTTTCGTTGGTGGGTTTTTCGTTTTAAAGTTTGGCTTACTCCAGGTAAATGTCACCACATAACAGCTATTTAATGAACGGTAGCTAGCAGCAGACCCGCGGTAGCTAGCAGCAGTCATCATGCCAGATTTTATTACATCACTATTTTGGTGCAAACGTTTACCCGCCAGTGTGGCAGATAGCCTTCTGAGTTTTACTCGCAAACGGAAAATCTACCCGCATTTGGCGCTTGGCGGGTGTTCATTTCGGACCCTGTGTGTGGGCCTCTTAGCTGAGGAATGGAAGGCTGGTGCACTTCCCCAAACCTGGAGAAAATGTCGCAAAACATTGGAAACAAAGATGCTTTTCTCCCGCAAGAATTCTGTTCCCACCTGGAGAAACTAGCATACGAATTCAACAGGCTTTTTCAGGAGTTAACTGACATAGGGGAGGTTGTTGCATTCATCTCAAACCCTTTCCTCCCCAGTGAGATCGAGGAGATGTCCGCCAAAATCCCAGCAAGTATTTTTCTTTACCAATCGGAGTTGACATGGAGATAATTGGGTTGCAAAATGACATCGAGTTGAAAGTAAGATCAAGAGACAGTGACTTTTGGGGTCTTGTAAACACTGAAAAGTTCCCCCTCCTTTCATCCTGCGGCGCTTAAGGTGAAGGCCTACTTTGGATCAACGTATCTCTGTGAGATGGCCTTTTCACCGATGAAAATAATCAAGTCAAAGAACAGGTCTTGTCTAACTAATTAGACATCTCACAGACAGTGTCAGACTTGCGGTGTCAAACTATGAGCCAGACTACAGAGCACTTGCCGATAGTGTGCGATCACAGCCGTCACATTGAATGTGGTGTGGGGAGGGGATCCCATCCACAGCCATCAGAAGGAGTGAGTATTGCCAGTTTGAAATCTGTTTGTAGGCTATATAGTTTACAAAAGGATATGACCTGTGTTGTGTGTTGTTTGAAAAAGGGAAAGGCAAACAGTACTATACATGATTGGCTTAGGCCTGTAATTGACTGATTATTGAGGTTATATATGAATGGTGAAGGCCTGTAATTGACTGATTATTGAGGTTATACATGATTGGCTTAGGCCTGTAATTGACTGATTATTCAGGTTATATATGATTGGCTTAGGCCTGTAATTGACTGATTATTGAGGTTATACATGATTGGCTTAGGCCTGTAATTGACTGATTATTCAGGTTATATATGAATGGTGAAGGCCTGTAATTGACTGATTATTCAGGTTATATATGATTGGCTTAGGCCTGTAATTTACTGATTATTGAGGTTATACATGATTGGCTTAGGCCTGTAATTGACTGATTATTCAGGTTATATATGAATGGTGAAGGCCTGTAATTGACTGATTATTCAGGTTATATATAAATGGCTTAGGCCTGTAATTGACTGATTATTGAGGTTATATATGAATGGTGAAGGCCTGTAATTGACTGATTATTCAGGTTATATATGAATGGTGAATGAGTAATAGACCTGTGGAAATATTGAATAATGTAATATGACTGTTATAACATGTTGAATGACAGTTGCACTTACTTCTGATTATACTATTTGTATAATTAAATGAATACTTTGTGTGTGACTGATAGGTAACTAAATGAAGAATGTCAGAGTGGAACCACCTTGAGGCACTGTTTTGTCCTCGTTTTTTGCTAGGGGTAGATGTTGGTGGACATTTGGACTTGGGATGTGATCTTAGGCTTGAAAAGGTTGGTGACCACTGACATATAGTATAGTTAAGCTTTTACACACACCCTAATTACACATTTGAGACATCAGATACCGTATATCCGCTCAAGACACCGTGGGGGCACTTCTGGGAGTAATAACCACAGGTCCCGGATCAGATATTATCTTCATCTTTGTAAAAGTTCAACTTAATTTAGGAATTGGGTAACCTGATCCTAAATCATGGATTAGGTTCAACCTATACCTTAGGCCCACTTGTATTTGGCTTGTGATCGACACGGGTCAGGGTCAAAGGTTAGGGGTTAGTAGCAGGAGCAGTATGGCGCCATGGGGTGCTGATATATCCCCTGCCTGGGGGTTAAAATAGACAGTTCACCAGGCAGGGCCAACAGCACACACACAGCTGCTATGACCAGACACCTGTCTCTATGACCCAGGGCCAGGCATTTACTGCAGAGCAATAACAGCATGACACTAACCTGTTCTCTGTAGGTGTGTGAGGGAGTGGGGGTGGGCTTTGCGTGCCTCTGTGTCTGGGACTCCTTGCCTTTAATAGGGCCAGGAGTTTTTCCTGGCATGATCAGGAACAACTCCTGGCCCAATGGAAGGTCTATTGAGCAATACTCTCTTGCTACTGCAACATTTGATATCTCTCATTGGTGCATGCATCAGGTATAGTTGGTAGCTGCAGGCATCAGGGCTAATACACATTGATTGCTAATTGCTGCCACATTGGAGACCAACCTGTTGACCACGTTGACCCTGGGTTCAGTAGAAGCGCCCCTCTCCTCCCATCCCAGGTCTGCACCGTCTCTGTCTTCCTCAAATCTCCTCTGATCGCTTGTGGATTCTTGGAATTCAGAGAAAGAACATAATCCAGGACCCGTCCACATCGACAGGGCCACAGTTGAGAAGGTGGAAAGCTTCAAATTCCTCCGCGTACACTTCACTGACAATCTGAAATGGTTCTCAAACTCAGGGGGCTGAAGAAATTCGGCTTGGCCCCTAAGACTCTCACAAACTTTTACAGATGCACAATTGAGAGCATCCTGTCGGGCTGTATCACCGCCTGGTACGGAAACTGCACTGCCCACAACCACAGGGCTCACAAGAGGATGGTGCGGTCTGCCCAACGCATCACCAGGGGCACACTGTTTGCCCTCGAGGACACCCGATGTCACAGGAAGATCAAAAAGATCATCAAGGACATCAACCACCCGACCCGCGGCCTGTTCACCCCGCTATCATCCAGAAGGTGAGGTCAGTCAGGCACATCAAAGTTGGGACCGGGAGACTGAAAAACTGCTTCTATCTCAAGGTCATCAGACTGTTAAATAGCCATCACTAGCCGGCCTCCACCCAGTACCCTGCCCTGGATGTAGTCACTGTCTCTAGCCAAAAGCATCTCAACATCAACTGTTCAGAGGAGACTGCGAGAATCAGGCCTTCATGGTCAAATTGCTGCAAAGAAACCACTACTAAAGGACACCAATAATAAAAATAGAATTGCTTGAGGCCAAGAAACACGAGAAATAGACATTAGACCAGTGGAAATCTGTCCTTTGGTCTGATGAGTCCAAATTTGATATTTTTGGTTCCAACCACCGTGTCTTTGTGAGACGCAGAGTAGGTGAACCGATGATCTCTGCGTGTGTGGTTCCCATCGTGAAGCATGGAGAAGGAGGTGTGGTGGTGCTTTGCAGGTGACACTTTCAGTGATTTATTTAGAATTCAAGGCACACTTAACCAGCATGGCTACAACAGCATTCTGCAGCGATACGCCATCCCATCTGGTTTGCACTTAGTGGGACTATCATTTGTTTTTCAACAGGACAATGACCCAAAACACACCTCCAGGCTGTTTAAGGGCTATTTGACCAAAAAGGAAAGTGATGGAGTGCTGCATCAGATGACCTGGCCTCCACAATCACCCGACCTTAACCCAAATGGTTTGGGATGAGTTGGACCGCAGAGTGAAGGAAAAGCAGCCAGTGCTCAGCATATTTGGGAACTCATTCAAGACTATATAGCTAGGAACACAAGCATTTCAATACAACCGCAATAACATCTGCTAAATATGTGTTTGCAACCAATACAATTGGATTTGATTTGATCGGTGGCCCAGATTCCACAGCCTCTTTTGGCAGAGCACACCAAGTTCAGAATCAGAGATGGGCATTTTTGGGGGGTTTAACCCGTTTTATTTCTTCAACAAAAACTCAACTGATTCTTCACGTAACAAATGTGCGGGGGACAGCTCACATAGTTTTGTTTTATTTATTTCGCCTTTGTTTAAATTTTAAACTTCATAACTTTATAGTGCACCAACGACTTTTACATTTCAGATCAGCGGAGGATAGGATCCATGCTGCAGCCGGTCAAGACTGTCATTGTTCTTTATGACCTCTTTGCCCTGTGTTCTATGTCTCCGATGACCTCCAGGGGGTACCAGACCTGCACCGACCACACCACTCTCCACACTTCCCCAGCTCAAGGCCCCTCGCCAGGTCTTGTATTAGACCTACACTGGCTCTGGCGCAGGGGAAACTCAAAGTGACAGATCTCCCTCACAATGAGGCGGGAATGTATTGTCTCATGGTCCCCATGGGAGTGTTCCCTAAAAGTCTTCAATTTTTCACTTTTCCCTGAGGCCAGAGGAGCGGGCCAAGTCTGAAGGGGAGAAGGCAGGAGGGTTCAGGGTTTCTGTGCACTCTGGCAAGGCCCGCTCAGCCCAACGGGACAGGACCCACAGAGCCTGAACCTCTCACTGGTACTGCTGAGATCAGACAGACTCTCAGCTGACAACTGTCTGTGTGTGAGAGAGAGAGAGAGCCCGGCTTCATCTGTCTGTGCACTCTACTTCAGTGTGTTTTAATGCATATGATGTTGTTGCGTTGTGTTGGTTTGTATGCTGTGTACTGCCTTCCTGATGGTTTTTGTCTGTGCTGTCTAAAGGCAGTACTTATATTTTGTGCCATGTTGTGTTAGGGTTGATCTGTGCGCTTGTATGCCTGCTGTGTGTGTCTGCGTGCGAGCGTTCGCATACAGTGTGTTTGTGTGTGTCTGTAGGGAGTGTGGAGTGTTCTATAGAGATGTTTTTGCAGCTGGATGAGAATAGCAGGAGACACCAGTGAAGCGGAGGCCCTCAGATCAACAGGGCTGTAACTGGAGAGGAAAAGCTGGAGTAACGGCCCAGTCTCTATCCCAAGCCAACGCACACACCCACGCACACACACACAGAGCGCAAACACACACACATTTCATCACACCCAAGCCTTCGCTGGCGTCCAACGCACTCACACCGTGAAGACTATGCTATATTTGTATTTTATATTTCCTCTCTCTCCTCGGCCTCATAACCACTTGTTTTTCTACTGAACACACCAGGAGTGTGTCTCTATGATTTATCTCTGTCTGATTTTACAGCCATGATAACATTTTATGTGGCATCGTTCAACCTGTGTGTGTGTGTGTGTGTGTGTGTGTGTGTGTGTGTGTGTGTGTGTGTGTGTGTGTGTGTGTGTGTGTGTGTGTGTGTGTGTGTGTGTGTGCGTGCGTGTGCGTGTGTGCGCCTGGAGATAATGGGAAGTGAGGGTTGAAGAGAAAAGTTTCTTCAGGACCCATGCTATGTTCAGAGTGTGTCTGGGCAGGTTGTGGTAAGGAGACCCCATGCTGGGTCTTGACATCCTGCAGCATCCCAGGGGTCAAAGGTCAAATAGCAGAGCTTATTTCATTTCCTGTCAGACAGTTAACACGAACAACACAGAGAGTATGCTAACTCTGCCTTGTGTAAATACGGCTGGTCGTTGTTTCACGTCTGGGCTGTTTCCCACATCTTGATAAATCAGGTTGTTTAAAGGCTAATGGAAATCAAATGGGTTCTTGCCAGTCGCTTGCATGCGTTCACATTCAACTGCCTCGTGAGAGATGAGTGCAGACGGGACTGTGGTTCTGTTCATCCTCCACATATTACCTCCCTCCTCTTCTCCCCTCCATCTCTTCACTCTCTCCTGCTCTATCTGTCTGTGTACTGTACAGTATGTCTCTCTGTTAGAAAATGTTTTATGTGTCAACTTACCAAAAGCTGTCGAGTTGCTCAGACAGTAAAATTACCCGGAGCAGTCACTGTTAACGGCTTTATTCACTCACCTTTAGCCTCACATATAAAAACGGCATGTCAGGCCGCTCGACAAGAGGCGTTTTGGCCGGAGGGGGTTTGTATTCACGCCATGTCACTGACAGAAGAAATGTGCTCGTTTTTGGTGATGTGTCTTTCCTCACTTTCTTGGCTAATGTTTTCCTGGCTCTGGATTATTCCACCGACTGCGCCATTTTCCAATTCAGTTACATCATAAAGAGGTGTGAGAGGCTGGAATGAGGGACAGTTGCAGACGGTTCCTCAAATGTCCTTTTCCACTGAAATGGTTTAAACTGAAAAGTCGTTATGAATATCATTCAAATCATTTCCAAGCTGTTTTCAGTTGAACGTTGATATCTAAGGCATCCCTCATCGTCTTGGGTTAACAACAGTCACCAACTTTTGACTCTTCCATCGACATGGGCAGTTCATAGAATTGAATTGTGAGTCGAGTGGGAAGTAAGTCGCTATGATGGACAGGAAAGCGGTGATAGGTCTTTGTTTATATTCTACAGATCCGACACGCCGATCTTCTCCCTCTGGATCTGCAAGTCATTCCTTGCACTGCTCCAGCTCAGTCCACCCATGCCATTATATACCGGACACAGACGTGTACACCCACCCACACAGAACAGCCACATGGAACACATACACAAACAAGCACACGCACGTTTCCGCTCCTCTCTGGTTTCGACTGTCTGAAGTATGTGCGCACACTGACTGCTCGTTTGTTTTTCCTTCAGACAAATTTTCCCAAATTGTCCCAATTCTATTGATTGAGTAATGGGCCACTTCGTCCCATCAGGCTGTCAGTCTGAGGGCTTGATGTGTGTGTGTGTGTGTGCGTGCGTGCGTGCGTGCGTTCGTGCGTGCGTGCGTGTGTGCGTGCGTCCGGCTTCACTATCCTTGTGGGGACCAGAAGTCCTCACAAGCATAATAAAAGAAGGAAAATTCAGACAAGTGGGGACATTTTGCTGGTCCCCACAAATAAAAAGGCTTATTTAGGCTTAGGGGTTAGGTTTAAGGTTAGGTTTACAATTAGTGTTAGGGGTTAAGAGTTAGGGTTTGGAGTTAGGTTTTGGGGTAAAGGTTAGGGTTAGGATTCAGGTTATGGAAAATAGGATTTTGAATGGGATCCAATTGTTTGGTCCCCAAAAGGATAAAACAAACATGTGTGTATGTGTGTGGGTGCATGTGCGTGTGTGTATTGGGGGTAGAGGATGAGGAGGTGGATAAGCTGTCTATCACACAAGCACACAGCTCATCAGCACCCAACAGTGGCCAAAAGAAGCTTGGTCCTTCTTCACCCCTTTTCCCCTGTGTAGACTATTAGGCAGCTAGTATGAAAAACATGAATGCTAAAAGATGAAGCATAATTGCGTAGACAAAAAAGACAAAAGGGAGAGAAGAGGAGTAGCAGAGGATGATGAGGAAGAGAAGCCAGATGAAGGAGACGGAGGAGGGTGGAGAAGAAGTGTGACTGTAGAGGAGGAGGAGGTGGAGGAGGAGGAGGAGGAGGAGGAGGAGGAGGAGGAGGAGGAGGAGGCATTCCACAGGCTGTTGCAGCGACCTCAACATCCAGCCTATGAAAATAAATCACACATCTGCTTCCAATGAGGCTGTGACATATTAATGGTTTTATGCTTGTTATGAAATTCTTGTAACGTTCTCCTCCCTCTTCCTCCATTCAGGGAAGCGTTTATACACTCATCTTCCCCCTGGGGATTCTACTATCTGTTCATCACTCTCTCGATCACCGCAAAACGAGCTCCATCCTGCTCACCAGAAGCCTGCTACACCTGAAAGGTCCCTTTCTTTACCCCACCCCTCCCTCCATCTTTCATTCATGTTGAGATACTCAAGCCAGTGGGGGTGTAGAGATTCACCAGCAACCACTATTCCCCACCAAAGGGACAGCTGGGAACATAGAACATAGAAGGCAGACAAACACAACAAAGACAGAGAGGTGAGAGTTGAGCTCTCTGCCCGTAACCTGTCCCAGGATGTCAAAACTGATGATTATAGATAAAATGAGGATTATGAACAAACACATTCCAGTGTCCTCTCTTCCCCCACCTCATCATCACCGGGGGCCGGAAGCAGGGCTCGTTCTCACATGTGGCACTGTTTAGAGAACCGTCAAACCCAGGCGGAGAACGGAGGACAGAGAGAAGAGGAGGGTGGCCACGGGCCTTTGAAACCCTCTGCAGGTCCTTAATTAGCCACAGACAACCATAATCCACTGTTTATTTGTGAGGGTGAGGCAGCTGAGGCCTGTGTGCCGCAAGGTAGGGCTTGAAACGGACTATCTAGGAGAGTGGCCATGTGGAAGTAAATGTGGTTTCCGTGACGATGAACTCAAAATATCCCTGTCCCACAATTTGAGTCAGAGGAGCTCTCAGCAGCATGCCAACTCCGGAGGGAATTTTCTCAAGTTGACTAGAGTAGAGCAGGTGGATCCTACATATTTTCACTATGCACATTGAATTCCTTGTGAGGGTACAATATCATGGAAAATACGTGTGAACTAATTCTCAGCCAGGAGATGGCAGTGAGTGGATGAAGTGTTTGGCATTGCAAACCAAGAGGTCAGTGGTGTCTTCACACATACGGCAAAGCCCTTCAGAGTGTGTGAGGGGGATAGACCATACATAATAAAATCTTTAAAATACCCTCCTCTAAAAATACCCTCCTCTAACACTTATGATAGGATTGTTTGTGTCTCCATCAGTGACGTGGTGCAGTTTCGCGGGGCCCCTTCGGCAAGCTAATTTCCATTCATAAAAAATATCAAAACAAAATGTTGGGCTTATGACGTGTTCATAAGGGGGGGGGGGGGGTCGCCAAAGCTCATGGCTCCCCAGCCTTGCAGTGGGGCTGCGGGGGGTGTGCTCCGCCAGTGGTCTCCATGTGAATAGTAATGATATAGCATCTCACTACATAATCTCCCTGAATTGAAAGAGGAGTCAATACCTGTAAATCTAATAATTAGGACAAACTGGAGACAAAATCACACAAAAAAAAAGATCTCTACGACAATTCATTATCAGAATTTGGGACCCTTAAATCAGATCCAACTTGTTTTATCACACATGGGTTGAAACAATATAATCTAACTTGGTGTCCTCTCCCCTTTGCAGAGAGACCAATGTGACAATGATATTCATAGCAAGGGTGGGCCCACGTATGGGTGTGCCAAGGGTGTGCCCATACCTTCAGACACTGACGTACCCACCGACCCACTGTAGCTGGGTATTATAATACCGTTCTATTATGGATGGGCATGAGTGTTGCTGGGGCAGCTTCCATTGCGTGCCGATCTGTGAGTGACTCTGTGCTCCTGTAAACGGATCGGACAGTAATTCACTGCAATCCCAAGGCTCACTCTAATCTCGTCACGTGTGTCCACAGCACGTCATTAATAGGGGTACCAGAACACACACACTTTCACTACATCCTCTCTAGGTGTTGTTAACCTGCCCCTGTCACGACCTCCGTCTCAGCCCTGAAAGCTGTCCATCAATCAATCCTGCTGTCAAATTCATTTTCACACTCCTCAAACATTGGGGCCATGGTAGACCCAGTTTTCTCAATGCAAAAGCATTGTTCATCCTCTTGTTCATTGGATTTTATCCACCGTACATTTTGATTGGTCACCGAGAGGCATAGTAATGAAAAGCTCATTAACATAGTAATGCTCTTAATTAACCTATCAGATAATCGAGTGCTGAGCTATCTCAATATCAGCCTATAGCACAGCTTGGTGTGGCAGCATGAACGGTATTCATCTTCAGAAATAAAAGGAAATAGTCCCTTTGAATAATTTCACACAAAAGAGATGCATATTGTAGCACACCCAAACCCAGCGCCAGGATAAAGTGACTAAGGGGCCAGATGAAATTTTGCTTGTACCTGTCGTCCCCCCCCCCCCCCCCCCCCGTTAACATTACAACCGTTAACGTTACAACGTTACAAACCAAATGATTGTAATGCCCTTTCAGACACCCCAGTAATGACTGAAATGGGCTCAATGGAATACATTGTCGTTCAGTTGCTTCTATAAGAATGCTAAAGCTGCGTCGGGGATTTAACACATTATCTCGACACTTGTATCACAAGAAAGAGAAGAAACATACATTTTCTTTTTAAATGGGTGTTGTTTTTTTGTAGAATGAAATTGAAAAAAGGTCTAATTTGATACTGTTGAAATGTTTACAAATTAGGTGTGCTGAACTCAAAGCAACTTCTGAAAACGAACACTCGGATTACAGTGATATTATGTCTGATCTTGCCAACAATGTAAAATATGTATAGATAGATGTAAATTAGAGTCAAGCGTGTTGATGTTTAATCTGAGGGTATCCTGCTATTGACATTTTTTTGTTGAATTATGCAACAGAACGTGACAACAGACAGAGCAGGTAGACCTAGACAGAGCAAGTGAGTACAGGTAGACCTAGACAGAGAAGGTGAGTACAGGTAGACCTAGACAGAGAAGGTGAGTACAGGTAGACCTAGACAGAGAAGGTGAGTACAGGTAGACCTAGACAGAGCAGGTGAGTACAGGTAGACCTAGACAGAGCAGGTGAGTACAGGTAGACCTAGACAGAGCAGGTGAGTACAGGTAGACCTAGACAGAGCAGGTGAGTACAGGTAGACCTAGACAGAGCAGGTGAGTACAGGTAGACCTAGACAGAGAAGGTGAGTACAGGTAGACCTAGACAGAGCATGTGAGTACAGGTAGACATAGACAGAGCAGGTGAGTACAGGTAGACCTAAACAGAGCAGGTGAGACCAGGTAGACTTAGACAGAGCAGGTGAGACCAGGTAGACTTAGACAGAGCAGGTGAGTACAGGTAGACCTAGACAGAGCAGGTATACCTAGACAGAGCAGGTGAGTCCAGGTAAGCCTAGACAGAGCAGGTGAGTACAGGGAGACCTAGATAGAGCAGGTAGACCTAGACAGAGCAGGTGAGTACAGGTAGACCTAGACAGAGCAGGTGAGTACAGGTAGACCTAGACAGAGCAGGTAGACCTAGACAGAGCAGGTGAGTTCAGGTAGGTCTAGACAGAGCACGTGAGTACAGGTAGACCTAGACAGAGCAGGTGAGCACAACTAGACCTAGACAGAGCAGGTGAGTACAGGTAGACCTAGACAGAGCAGGTGAGTCCAGGTAGACCTAGACAGAGCAGGTGAGTACAGGTAGACCTAGACAGAGCAGGTGAGTACAGGTAGACCTAGACAGAGCAGGTGAGTACAGGTAGACCTAGACAGAGCAGGTGAGTACAGGTAGACCTAGACAGAGCAGGTGAGTCTAGGTAGACCTAGACAGAGCAGGTGAGTACAGGTAGACCTAGACAGAGCAGGTGAGTACAGGTAGCCCTAGACAGAACAGGTGAGTACAGGTAGACCTAGACAGAACAGGTGAGGACAGGTAGACCTTGACAGAGCAGGTGAGTCCAGGTAGACCTAGACAGAGCAGGTAGACCTAGACAGAGCAGGTGAGTACAGGTAGACCTAGACAGAGCAGGTGAGTATAGGTAGGTCTTGACAGAGCAGGTGTGTCCAGGTAGACCTAGACAGAGCAGGTGAGTACAAGTAGACCTAGACAGAGCAGGTGAGTACAGGTAGGTCTAGACAGAGCAGGTGAGTACAGGTAGACCTAGACAGACTAGGTGAGTACAGGTAGACCTAGACAGAGCAGGTGAGTCTAGGTAGACCTAGACAGAGCAGGTGAGTACAGGTAGACCTAGACAGAGCAGGTGAGTACAGGTAGACCTAGACAGAGCAGGTGAGTACAGGTAGACCTAGACAGAGCAGGTGAGTACAGGTAGGCCTAGACAGAACAGGTGAGTAGAGGTAGACCTAGACAGAGCAGGTGAGTACAGGTAGACCTAGACAGAGCAGGTGAGTACAGGTAGACCTAGACAGAGCAGGTGAGTCTAGGTAGACCTAGACAGAGCAGGTGAGTACAGGTAGACCTAGACAGAGCAGGTGAGTACAGGTAGCCCTAGACAGAACAGGTGAGTACAGGTAGACCTAGAGAGAACAGGTGAGGACAGGTAGACCTTGACAGAGCAGGTGAGTCCAGGTAGACCTAGACAGAGCAGGTAGACCTAGACAGAGCAGGTAGACCTAGACAGAGCAGGTGAGTACAGGTAGACCTAGACAGAGCAGGTGAGTACAGGTAGGTCTTGACAGAGCAGGTGAGTACAGGTAGACCCAGACAGAGCAGGTGAGTACAGGTAGACCTAGACAGAGCAGGTGAGTACAGGTAGGTCTAGACAGAGCAGGTGAGTACAAGTAGACCTAGACAGAGCAGGTGAGTACAGGTAGACCTAGACAGAGCAGGTGAGTACAGGTAGGTCTAGACAGAGCAGGTGAGTACAAGTAGACCTAGACAGACCAGGTGAGTCCAGGTAGACCTAGACAGAGCAGGTGAGTACAGGTAGAAATAGACAAAGCAGGTGAGTACAGGTATGCGTAGACAGAGCAGGTGAGTACAGGTAGACCTAGACAGAGCAGGTGAGTCCAGGTAGACCTAGACATAGCAGGTGAGTACAGGTAGACCTAGACAGAGCAGGTGAGTTTAGGTAGAACTACACAGAGCAGGTGAGTACAGGTAGACCTAGACAGAGCAGGTGAGTACAGGTAGACCTAGACAGAGCAGGTGAGTACAGGTAGGCCTAGACAGAGCAGGTGAGTACAACTAGACCTAGACAGATCAGGTGAGTCCAGGTAGACTTAGACAGAGCAGGTGAGTCCAGGTAGACCTATACAGAGCTGATAGACCTAGACAGAGCAGGCGAGTACAGGTAGGCCTAGACAGAGCAGGTGAGTTCAGGTAGAACTAGACAGAGTGAGTACAGGTAGACCTAGACAGAGCAGGTAAGTACAGGTAGACCTAGACAGAGCAGGTGAGTGCAGGTAGGCCTAGACAGAGCAGGTGAGTACAGGTAGACCTAGACAGAGCAGGTGAGTACAGGTAGATCTAGACAGAGCAGGTGAGTACAGGTAGACCTAGACAGAACAGGTGAGTACAGGTAGACCTAGACAGAGCAGGTGAGTACAGGTGGACCTAGACAGAGCAGGTGAATACAGGTAGATCTAGACAGAGCATGTAGACCTAGATAGAGCTGGTGAGTACAGGTAGACCTAGACAGAGCAGGTGAGTACAGGTAGGTCTTGGCAGAGCAGGTGAGTCCAGGTAGACCTAGACAGAGCAGGTGAGTACAGGTAGACCTAGACAGCGCAGGTGAGTACAGGTAGACCTAGACAGAGCAGGTGAGTACAGGTAGACCTAGACAGAGCAGGTGAGTACAGGTAGGTCTAGACAGAGCAGGTGAGTAGAAGTAGACCTAGACAGAGCAGGTGAGTACAGGTAGACCTAGACAGAGCAGGTGAGTACAGGTAGACCTAGACAGAGCAGGTAGACCTAGACAGAGCAGGTGAGTAGAAGTAGACCTAGACAGAACAGGTGAGTACAGGTAGACCTAGACAGAGCAGGTGAGTACAGGTAGACCTATACAGAGCAGGTGAATACAGGTAGATCTAGACAGAGCATGTAGACCTAGACAGAGCTGGTGAGTACAGGTAGACCTAGACAGAGCAGGTGAGTACAGGTAGGTCTTGGCAGAGCAGGTGAGTCCAGGTAGACCTAGACAGAGCAGGTGAGTACAGGTAGACCTAGACAGCGCAGGTGAGTACAGGTAGACCTAGACAGAGCAGGTGAGTACAGGTAGACCTAGACAGAGCAGGTGAGTACAGGTAGGTCTAGACAGAGCAGGTGAGTCCAGGTAGACCTAGACAGAGCAGGTGAGTACAGGTAGACCTAGACAGAGCAGGTGAGTACAGGTAGACCTAGACAGAGCAGGTGAGTACAGGTAGACCTAGACAGAGCAGGTGAGAACAGGTAGACCTAGACAGAGCAGGTGAGTGCAGGTAGGCCTAGACAGAGCAGGTGAGTACAGGTAGACCTAGACAGAGCAGGTGAGTACAGGTAGACCTAGACAGAGCAGGTAGACCTAGACAGAGCAGGTGAGTACAGGTAGACCTAGACAGAGCAGGTGAGTACAGGTAGACCTAGACAGAGCAGGTGAGTACAGGTAGGCCTAGACAGAGCAGGTGAGTACAGCTAGACCTAGACAGAGCAGGTGAGTCCAGGTAGACCTAGACAGAGCAGGTCAGTACAGGTAGACCTAGACAGAGCAGGTGAGTACGGGTAGACCTAGACAGAGTAGGTGAGTACAGGTAGACATAGACACAGCAGGTGAGAACAGGTAGACCTAGACAGAGCAGGTGAGTGCAGGTAGGCCTAGACAGAGCAGGTGAGTACAGGTAGACCTAGACAGAGCAGGTGAGTACAGGTAGACCTAGACAGAGCAGGTAGACCTAGACAGAGCAGGTGAGTACAGGTAGACCTAGACAGAGCAGGTGAGTACAGGTAGACCTAGACAGAGCAGGTGAGTACAGATAGGCCTAGACAGAGCAGGTGAGTATAGCTAGACCTAGACAGAGCAGGTGAGTCCAGGTAGACTTAGACAGAGCAGTTGAGTACAGGTAGACCTATACAGAGCAGGTAGACCTAGATAGAGCATGTGAGTACAGGTAGGCCTAAACAGAGCAGGTGAGTACAGGTAGATCTAGACAGAGCATGTAGACCTAGATAGAGCAGGTGAGTCCAGGTAGACCTAGACAGAGCAGGTGAGTCCAGGTAGACCTAGACAGAGCAGGTAGACCTAGACAGAGCAGGTAGACCTAGACAGAGCAGGTGAGTACAGGTAGACCTAGACAGAGCAGGTGAGTACAGGTAGGTCTAGACAGAGCAGGTGAGTACAGGTAGACCTAGACAGAGCAGGTGAGTACAGGTAGACCTAGACAGAGCAGGTAGACCTAGACAGAGCAGGTGAGTACAGGTAGACCTAGACAGAGCAGGTGAGTACAGGTAGACCTAGACAGAGCAGGTGAGTACAGGTAGACCTAGACAGAACAGGTGAGTACAGGTAGACCTAGACAGAGCAGGTGAGTACAGGTAGACCTAGACAGAGCAGGTGAATACAGGTAGATCTAGACAGAGCATGTAGACCTAGATAGAGCTGGTGAGTACAGGTAGACCTAGACAGAGCAGGTGAGTACAGGTAGGTCTTGGCAGAGCAGGTGAGTCCAGGTAGACCTAGACAGAGCAGGTGAGTACAGGTAGACCTAGACAGCGCAGGTGAGTACAGGTAGACCTAGACAGAGCAGGTGAGTACAGGTAGACCTAGACAGAGCAGGTGAGTACAGGTAGGTCTAGACAGAGCAGGTGAGTAGAAGTAGACCTAGACAGAGCAGGTGAGTACAGGTAGACCTAGACAGAGCAGGTGAGTACAGGTAGACCTAGACAGAGCAGGTGAGTAGAAGTAGACCTAGACAGAACAGGTGAGTACAGGTAGACCTAGACAGAGCAGGTGAGTACAGGTAGACCTAGACAGAGCAGGTGAATACAGGTAGATCTAGACCGAGCATGTAGACCTAGACAGAGCTGGTGAGTACAGGTAGACCTAGACAGAGCAGGTGAGTACAGGTAGGTCTTGGCAGAGCAGGTGAGTCCAGGTAGACCTAGACAGAGCAGGTGAGTACAGGTAGACCTAGACAGCGCAGGTGAGTGCAGGTAGACCTAGACAAAGCAGGTGAGTACAGGTAGACCTAGACAGAGCAGGTGAGTACAGGTAGACCTAGACAGAGCAGGTGAGTCCAGGTAGACCTAGACAGAGCAGGTGAGTACAGGTAGACCTAGACAGAGCAGGTGAGTACAGGTAGACCTAGACAGAGCAGGTGAGTACAGGTAGACCTAGACAGAGCAGGTGAGAACAGGTAGACCTAGACAGAGCAGGTGAGTGCAGGTAGGCCTAGACAGAGCAGGTGAGTACAGGTAGACCTAGACAGAGCAGGTGAGTACAGGTAGACCTAGACAGAGCAGGTAGACCTAGACAGAGCAGGTGAGTACAGGTAGACCTAGACAGAGCAGGTGAGTACAGGTAGACCTAGACAGAGCAGGTGAGTACAGGTAGGCCTAGACAGAGCAGGTGAGTACAGCTAGACCTAGACAGAGCAGGTGAGTCCAGGTAGACCTAGACAGAGCAGGTGAGTACAGGTAGACCTAGACAGAGCAGGTGAGTACGGGTAGACCTAGACAGAGCAGGTGAGTACAGGTAGACATAGACACAGCAGGTGAGAACAGGTAGACCTAGACAGAGCAGGTGAGTGCAGGTAGGCCTAGACAGAGCAGGTGAGTACAGGTAGACCTAGACAGAGCAGGTGAGTACAGGTAGACCTAGACAGAGCAGGTAGACCTAGACAGAGCAGGTGAGTACAGGTAGACCTAGACAGAGCAGGTGAGTACAGGTAGACCTAGACAGTGCAGGTGAGTACAGGTAGACCTAGACAGAGCAGGTGAGTATAGCTAGACCTAGACAGAGCAGGTGAGTCCAGGTAGACTTAGACAGAGCAGTTGAGTACAGGTAGACCTATACAGAGCAGGTAGACCTAGATAGAGCATGTGAGTACAGGTAGGCCTAAACAGAGCAGGTGAGTACAGGTAGATCTAGACAGAGCATGTAGACCTAGATAGAGCAGGTGAGTCCAGGTAGACCTAGACAGAGCAGGTGAGTCCAGGTAGACCTAGACAGAGCAGGTAGACCTAGACAGAGCAGGTAGACCTAGACAGAGCAGGTGAGTACAGGTAGACCTAGACAGAGCAGGTGAGTACAGGTAGGTCTAGACAGAGCAGGTGAGTACAGGTAGACCTAGACAGAGCAGGTGAGTACAGGTAGACCTAGACAGAGCAGGTGAGTACAGGTAGGTCTAGACAGAGCAGGTGAGTACAGGTAGACCTAGACAGAGCAGGTGAGTACAGGTAGACCTAGACAGAGCAGGTGAGTACAGGTAGACCTAGACAGAGCAGGTGAGTACAGGTAGACCTAGACAGAGCAGGTAGACCTAGACAGAGCAGGTGAGTACAGGTAGACCTTGACAGAGCAGGTGAGTACAGGTAGACCTAGACAGAGCAGGTGAGTACAGGTAGGCCTAGACAGAGCAGGTGAGTACAGCTAGACCTAGACAGAGCAGGTGAGTCCAGGTAGACTTAGACAGAGCAGGTGAGTACAGTAGGCCTAGACAGAGCAGGTGAGTTCAGTTAGAACTAGACAGAGTGAGTACAGGTAGACCTAGACAGAGCAGGTGAGTGCAGGTAGGCCTAGACAGAGCAGGTGAGTACAGGTAGACATAGACAGAGCAGGTACACCTAGACAGAGCAGGTAGACCTAGACAGAGCAGGTGAGTCCAGGTAGGCCTAGACAGAGCTGGTGAGTACAGGTAGACCTAGACAGAGCAGGTATACCTAGACAGAGCAGGTGAGTACAGGTAGACCTAGACAGAGCAGGTATACCTAGACAGAGCAGGTGAGTACAGGTAGGCCTAGACAGATATTTTTTTAGTTGTTGCAGCCCTGTTCTACTCCTTTATGTTAATCTATTCATATATGCAAACACACCCTGTATTTATGCAAATGAGGCACATATAATTGTATTTATTTTAACACGAAAGATAAACCAAAAAACAGCTGATACCATTAGAAAATGTATATATAAGTACATTCTAAGAAAAAAAGTGAAATTATACAATAATTTGTTCACCTAAATTCCCACCAAAATCCATGAACTCCATTTGTTATTTGTCCGTGCCAGTACAACGTGTTATGTACAAAAATCTGATGGATTTAAACATTCAAAACGTTTGGAGTATCTTCATCCATTGTCCAACTGTTGCATTTATTAGAATGATTTTGAAAACATTTGAACAATTTGAAGGACTGTTGCTACTCTGTGTGTGTGTTTACGTTCTCTTTAAGATCCACCTCGTACTCGGCCAACATAACACACTGGTATTTGCTCATCATAGCTTCCTTTCACATCATGACCTCAGTGGCCTCTGCCTCCAACTCCTCATCCACTGCAGAGGGAAAGGTTTTAAAGACTGACAGCTTCCCTGTAGTCTGGACTGAAGTCATGATAAC
>NC_048565.1:66345437-66467937 GCF_013265735.2 Oncorhynchus mykiss
TACATGGTGCAAGTGATCAATGTTGTTCGAGATTCTGCACAGATTATTAGAGCAATTGTGAGGATCTCCACAGACCTGTGACGACCTATGTGTAACGGATGTGAAATAGCTAGCTAGTTAGCGGTGGTGCGCGCTAAATAGCGTTTCAATCGGTGACGTCACCTGCTCTGAGACCTTGAAGTAGTAGTTCCCCTTGCTCTGCAAGGGCCGGGGCTTTTGTGGAGCGATGGGTAACGATGCTTCGTGGGTGACTGTTGTTGATGTGTGCAGAGGGTCCCTGGTTCGCGCCCGGGTATGGGCGAGGGGACGGTCTAAAGTTATACTGTTACATATGCATGCTATCTTGAACATGCACGCTTTAAATGATTACATAAAGAAGACATTTATAGTAGCAGTGACCTCAACATGTGGCCATTGATGTGTTATTCGTTTCAAGGTCGAATGTTACATTAGTTTGTAAAAGAGCTTCAACTTTAGTCTATTTACTGTATTGCAAAAGTAATATTAAATTATGTTTGGTTGACAACGCAACCAAATATTAACATTTAAAGGAGATGTAGATACTGCTTGGATAATTCCATCTGATCATCTGGTTTAATACCATTCTTTAACTTTTATTTTTGGTTGAGTTGGAGAATCCAACATATCAGTACCTCGTAACTTGTCGACAAGTTCATAGGCTATTTATTGTATTTCAAAGGTGATTTTGAATTGTGTTTGTTTGTCAATGCAACAAAATATAAACATTTGAAGTAGTATCTTCTGCTTGGACAGTTCCATCTGAGCGATTTACTTAGTCTGGCTTTAATTCCAGTTTGTCAACAAATTAATGTTGGATTCACGTCTAGATTTCTACCAACAATCTGAGTTAAAGAAAATGACTAAATCAAAGCTAATCAAATTTTCAATTTATTTAGTCCTATTCTTTAACTTGGATTTTTTTAGATACTTTTTTTTAAATATTTGAATCCAACATATCAATTATTAATTTGTAGATAAACTGGATTTAAAGCCAGACTAAATAAGATTCACAAATGGAACTATTCAAGCAGAAGATAAATATTGTTGATATTTTGTTGCATTGACAACCAAACACAATCCAATATCACTAAATAGCATTAGATTTACAATCAACCAGCTTGGAACCCTAGGCCTATACAGTTGAAGTCGGAAGTTTACATACACTTAGGTTGGAGTCATTAAAACTCGTTTTTCAAGCACTCCACAAATGACTTGTTAACAAACTATAGTTTTGGCAAGTCGGTTAGGACATCTACTTTCTTGCATGACACAAGTCATTTTTCCAACAATTGTTTACAGACAGATTATTTCACTTATAATTCACTGTATCACAATTCCAGTGGGTCAGAAGTTTATATACACTAAGTTGACTGTGCCTTTAAACAACTTGGAAAATTCCAGAAAATGATGATATATCCACGGGTACACATCCAATTGACTCAAATTATGTCAGATATCAGAAGCTTCTAAAGCCATGACATCATTATAATGACCTTCATTATGTTTGGAGGAAAAAAGGGGGATGCTTGCAAGCCGAAGAACACCATCCCAACAGTGAAGCACGGGTGGCAGCATCATGTTGTGAGGGTGTTTTGCTGCAGGAGGGACTGGTGCACTTCACAAAATAGATTGCATTATGAGGGAGGAAAATTATGTGGATATATTGAAGCAACGTCTCAAGACATCTGTCAGGAAGTTAAAGCTTGGTCGCAAATGGGTCTTCCAAATGGACAATGACCCCTATCATGCTTCCAAAGTTGTGGCAAAATGGCTTAAGGACAACAAAATCAAGGTATTGGAGTGGCCATCAGAAAGCTCTGACCTCAATCCCATAGAAAATTTGTGGGCCTTCAAACCTGACTCAGTTACACCAGGTCAGGAGGAATGGGCCAAAATTCATTCAACTTATTGTGGGAAGCTTGTGGAAGGCTACCCAAAACCTGTGACCCAAGTTAAACATTTTAAAGGCAATTCTACCAAATACTAATTGAGTGTATGTAAACTTCTGACCCACTGGGAATGTGATGAAAGAAATAAAATAAATCATTCTCTCTACTATTATTCTGACATTTCACATTCTTAAAAATAAATCCTCTTAGGGCTCGTGAACCGCTAGCGGGACACCTTCTTTATATCCAAAAAAGTATGTTTAATTGGCGCCATTGATTTCAGTAATCCACTCCTTCAACATGCATACAAAGGAATCCAAAAAGCTATCGGTAAACTTCATCCAAAAATGTCAAACAATATTTCTATACAATCCTCAGGTACCCTAATATGTAAATAAATGATCATATTTCAGATGGAAAGAACGATGTTCAATAGGAAAGGAAAATAACGAAGAGCACACCCTCGTTCACACGCGCCAAAAGCCTACTTTTCCTGTTGAGCTCACTTTGGAAAAACTACTGTTACTTGTTAGTTTTTCAAGAAACAAGCCTGAAACCCTGTATAAAGACTACTGACATCTAGTGGAAGCTATAGGTGCTGCAATCTGGGAGATATGTTTATATATAGACCCATAGACTTGCATTGGAAAGGCCTGTGACCTCAAAAAAATTATAATTCCGGGTTGGATTTTCCTCAGGTTTTCGCCTGCCATATAAATTATGTTACACTCACAGACATTGTTTTAATTATTTTAGAAACTTCAAAGTGTTTTCTATCAAATTCTACCAATTATATGCATATCCTAGCTTCTGGGCCTGAGTAACAGGCAGTTTACTTTGTGCACGTCAGTCAGACGGAAATTGAGGATAATGCCCCCTAGCCTTAAGAAGTTTTTTTTTAAATAATAAAAACATCTTATCTACGTTACCTCAGGGACAGGCTCTCAATAAAGGTAAGGAAAGCCCGGTGAAATTCTGTCCTGAAAGTGCATGGATGTGAATAATAAAACTACAAATTCCCGATTGGAAGCTGGCTAATTTGGTAGGCTAATTTAACATGTACAGTTTATGATGTCTGTCACATCACATGAAGACCATACTAGTAGGAAAATGTTTATGTCCTATCTGTGCTAGTAAGTTATATTGAAATTGAATTTGCCTATTGAGTATTTCTTCTGTCATTATCTGCCAGGAAACCTCCATTAAATAGCTAGCCGATTTTCATTGAACATCCAAAGGGTCTGAGTAGGCCTAAATAAAGGCTTTCTGTTGGATTATGAACATCACATGACTTCACATGAGCATTGGCTAGTATTATTCTCAGAAGTCACAACCAACCTGGGGGTTCAGATAGGCTACAGGTCAAGACAGTCAGCAACAGCTTTTAGTGGTTCCCTTGTGTTGTTAGGGTGGGGAACAATGCATTTTGTAAATGCCTATTCATACTCTTAAAATACTGATAGGCCTAGAGTAAACACTAAAACAAATGTGGACCACAAATTGGATTAAGGTTGGGCTGAACAAAGCTTTAGTCTCTGAGCCAAACACATAATTATTCAATTTTGCACTGGAAAAGGAAACTGCATCAGACACCTGCAATTTGTAAATTTTATGCAAAGGATTATGAAAGTTAATGTTCTAATTAGTTGTATTCGTTGACTAATAAACACGAGCCACAAAATAATTGGAAAAGGGTGTGTCTTAGTGATATGTAGAGCCAGTAGAGATAACTATACGGTTTTAGTCAAATGCTGTGTGGAAAATGCTGTTTAGCATGTACTTTTCTTTCTAACTAGTTTTGAACTGTGTATTTTGTGTTTTTTGGCTATTGGATTAAATGGTAGTAATGCCAGGCACCACACACATATTTTTTTATCATATCACAATTAACTTTACCAGTTGAATGTTGCCTACAAATCAACAATTTCCCTCTGGACAAGTCTGGAGAATATATCTAAGTATAAACACACATCATTTTGTGAATGCAGATGCTTTTGAAGAGGAAAAATATGAGTTGAAGTGTGGGAAGCGGAAATGGCAGTTGAAGGCAAGCACACTGAAATTAGACTACCAAATGCAAAATGCCTATTTAGACCCAATCAACATCTCTAAAAAGTAAGTTACCAAATATCATCCAGTTTGCAACATTCTCGATGAAATGACCTTTTAAATGTTGTAATTGAGTGTAGTGAGCTTTGAAATGATTGATGTATGTCCATTTTAAAGCTGTTCAAATTATTTTCTTTTTTTATATGAGAGTATTATCATAAAATAAAGAAAATATACATTTGCATCAAGTTGACATTTTTATGTTTATAAAAATAATCAAAAACAGGAGTAATGTAAAGCAGTTGGCTAGTGTAAAAAACGTGGCACGGTGTTGTTGCCATTTGTACCCCACGCAACATTATACAAGATCACCTTTTCTACATGACTTTCTACGCCTGTCTCTCTGCTTGAAATCCATCAGCTTACAGTGTATCAATGAAATTCAGACAATGAGTGGAATATATTGTGATGTAAAACACAGATATTCGGCAGTGCATTGTACACTACACTATCATTCCAAACGGTAGTACATAAGAGTGACTCTTTCCACTTTTTCCCATTGAAGCACACAAACTATTTAAGTTAACTATGCACTATATCATTTTGGTTCAGTACGTATCAGTTTGAGCAGTTTGATTAAGTGATAGTTTGTTGTATTGCTAATAAATGACAAGAAAATCATATCAAAAGTAAAGTGAATAGAGCAATTTGAAAAACAGATACTTAGATTGAATGCGTATCCAAATAGAAAGAGTGATTTGGTGCAGTGAACAAGGACTTTGTGAATTGGTTTGTTGTACTCAGTCAATTGAAAATGTGCTTAGAGTTTTGAAACATGAGCCATGTTGATGATCTGTTTTGATTTTTGTACTTAGAGTTGTGAAAATGTACCATATATTTGTGAAAATTGTTCTGTACAAAACATTAAGAACACCTTCCTAATATTGAGTTGAATCCCGTTTTGCCCTCAAACAGCCTCAATTCGTCGGGGCACAAACTCTGCAAGGTGCCGAAAGCGTTCCACAAGCATACTGACTCATGTTGAGCCGGATGTCCTTTGGGTCCTTTGGATCAGTCTTGATACACACGGGAAACTGTTGAGCGTGAAAAACCCAGCAGCTTCGCAGTTCTTGACACACTCAAACCGGTGCGCCTGGCACTTAAATCTTTTGTTTTTGCCCACTCACTCTCTGAATGGCACACATACACAACCCATGTCTAAAGACTTATAAATCATTCTTTAACCTGTCTCCTTCCCTTCAACTAGATTCAGCCGGCGGGACAATTTTTTTCTTGGACAGATTTTGGCAAACACCCGAGGCAGTAGAGTCTTACTCTTAGAACACCACTCGCGCTGTCACTAGTTGGTTCACACTTGACAAGGTGGAAGTTCCTGCAGCCACAGGACCATCTCCAAGGTCTCCCCATCTCAGTGCAGCCCAGCACAGGTCATGTAGGAAGCTGACGCTTAAGCAACAAATCAATTACATGGTAAGACAAGAGATTAAAGCCCAAGGCTCATCTGCTACAAATGGGATCATGGCTGATTAGCAGGGTTTAGGATGACGTACTGCAACTTTGTGGCTTGATCACTCTGCTACTCGCCTGGCTACCTCCTTTTGCAGGAAAAGGATCCACCTGGAATAGCTGTGTAGCCCGCTATCCTGTCATTTTGGGGGATTTTATGTGAATATTTGTTTTATCATTTTTGGTGGCAGACTCCTCTGTCCACCCAGCACTATGGACTTTCCTGATTTGAGGTTGGTCAGAATGGACATGAAGAGGGGAACCCTTGCCAAAACACATTCTGCAGCTCCTTTCTGGAACGGATTACAATTTTTCAACTGAAACTCTCCACGGGAACATTGTTGCCTAAGGTCAACTGAGGTCTTAACTGTTACTGAAGAAATAACATTGAAAAAACTTGTTTTTACTATTTTGTATATTCAAATTTGTATATATATTTTTTTTATCCAAGTTTTGATTCCGGGATAGTATACACTCTGAGGTAAGCATGGTGTTGATGAAGGTAAAGTTTGACTTGCCGAAGCGGGTGAAGCTTGCCCAGGGCCTGTGGCTCATGTACTGGCTAGCCGTGATGACCGGCATTCTGGTCTTCAGTCTGGGGCTGTTCTTTAAGATCGAGCTCCGAAAGAGGAGTGAGATGATGGACAACAACGAGAGCCACTTTGTGCCCAACCTGTTGATTCTAGTTGGCCTGGCTGCTTGCGGGGTAAACGTTTTTGGCGGCAAAGTGTGCCACGACTCTCTGGATGCTTTGAAGTTCGCCAAGTGGAAGCCCATGGTCAAGGGCTACCTGATGGGCTGCTTCGCTTTCAACATCCTCCTGTTCTTCACAGCTCTGCTGTGCTTCTGCATGCAGTTCCAGTTGTACTTTTCCCTGGCTGAGGGTCTGAAGAATGGGATCAAATACTACAAGGATACGGACACACCTGGGCGCTGCTTCATGAAGAGGACGCTGGACATGACCCAGATCGAGTTCCGCTGCTGTGGCAACAACAACTATAGGGATTGGTTTGAGGTCCAGTGGATCAGCAACCGCTATCTGGACTTCAGCAACGATGAAGTCAAAGAGTGAGTACTGAAATCAGTAGCCGATAGAAAGCAATGTTGGTTGGATCATGGTACCCAGAAGGCCTAGATAGGCCCAAAAATTGCCTGTAAAGTAAAAGCAGGCAAATGACTTGTTGACAGTGTCTCTGCGCGTCAGCCAGAACCAAGAAATCTGTCTTTCCACCAGAGCTCCTTGGCTTCGAAAGATTCCTTCAGTCTTTCGATTGACAGAAAGGCTATTTTAGGAAAGAAGTACTGTTTTAATTCATGCCAAGTCTTATGCAACATAACCAACATTGCTGCTACATAGGAGTTGTTTCTCACTCCTGACCATAGACTCCATATTTACTCATATGGTCTCTTGTGTTCTTGTGCAGGAAGCTGGGGACAGTAAATGAAACAAGGTAGCACTTGCTGTCGCTAGTGTAAGGTAGTGGCAACTTAGTTCCTGTAAAACATACAAAACAAATAGTTTAATTAGGGGTATACCTTAAAGGGGGTCAGGGCAGGATAAATGTAGAGAGAATTAAAGAAGTCTTAGTGGGATGCAGAGGATACCAGTGTAAGTGGAGTCAGGCTCGTGTGCCAGGTTCTGATAAGTAGATAATCTCCCTGGATCTAAATTCCACGTCCTTCAGAGCTTACTGTCCCCCTAAATCATAATAAGACGGCAGTTAACTGTCACCAATAGTCTCTGACACTTAACAGAAACACACTACCCCCCTCTCTCCCCAATGTTGTGCCTTGGTGGCAACTGATACTACATTTAGTCGATTTAGATTCTGATTTGAAGACATTGATTAAAGGGATAGTTCACCCAAATGACAAAATGACACATTGGTTTCCTGACCCTGTCAGCATTCTATGGATAAGGGATGACAGCAATTCATGCTCCACTTTTGTTTACCTGGCCACCGTTTCAAATGTTAACTTGTGGGTATTCTTGGCCCAAATCCAATGCAAGTCAATGGTACCTATAGTAGCATGTTCATGCTTTATGTCCAAATCATCTATAAGTAATGCCACAATCAATTTTAGAATATTTAGGATGGATGATTTGGACATTTAGAAAGTCATTCAAGAATATGTTTGGAAGTGTGTGGTAATGTGTGACAAGTGTAATGGTGTGCATGTTTAAACGCATTCGAGTTCATTCACACGTGTATATGTGTGTGCATGTACAGTATGCTTGACTGTGTGCATTGGGCATGCGTGTTCATATGTTAATTTACTGAAGAGATACCCGCTGTCTCTGTCACTCACGAATGATCCCATCAAGAGGGTCCTCATGAACCCAGGTTGAAAGGCTCCACCCGTCAACATTAGCCTGAAGCAATCCCAACTTTCCTCCTGTCAGCCAAGGCCTCTCTATATGATAAAGCTGACTGATCGCTTAGCCATACAGTTAGTCTAGACTGACACTTGACATGTGAGCTGTTGCCTCGTTCCAATGCTTCACATGTCTGCGTTATGGGACTGACGTAAACCTGTCACGTGGGTGACCTGCCGTGTGTGTGTGTGTGACATGGCCGGCATGACTTGTGACGGGTCCGACATGTCTCTCTTGGCCTTTCCACAGCCGTGTCCTGAGCAACGTGGAGGGGAAGTTCCTGATGGAGAGTGTGCCGTTCAGCTGCTGCAACCCCGGCTCCCCCAGACCCTGCATCCAGCACCAACTGACCAACAACTCAGCCCACTATGACTACGACCACCACACCGAGGAGCTCAACATCTGGACCCGGGGCTGCCGCGAGTCCCTGGTCGCCTACTACGGAGGCATGATGAACAGCATCGGGGGCCTGATGCTACTGTACATCATACTGGAGGTGAGAAAGAGAAGAATAGGGAAATGGCATTCTCTGCATGTCCTGTCAACGTCCTTCACTTCAGAGGGTAGCTGGCGACGTGCTAAAAACCACACACAAACGAATTGATTAGCTGATTTGATTCAATTACACTCTTAAAAAGGTACATGTGGGTAAGTAGTAGAGCAGGACTAGGCCCAGGGGTGTGGAGAACAGGGTAAAAAAAAATGGAACAATTTAAGACTGTCCATCAGTTTCCCATTATTGGCCATATTGTAGAAGATTTTCTAACTATCTATCTCAGTGAGTATTAGTAGAAGTCCAGCTGGTCCAAGTTGTCCACAGCTGACCAGTTCAGTGGGCACACATACCAACCCTCCTGAATATATTTAGACTTTAGGAGAACATGTGGAACTCACCAAGCCTAACTATCACCATAACGATGCCCTTCTTACAAGCGGGCACTGAAACATGCCATTACATAGTCTTAGCACTCACTTGACTTTCATATAAATGACTTGCCAAAAGTAGACCTCTAGTGTCTGATCTATCTGTCCAGGCTTAAGTATCAAAAGTACATGTAATTGCTAAAATATACTTCAGTATCAAAAGTATAAATAATTTCAAATTCCATATATTAAGCAAACCAGATGGCACAATGTGTTTTTCATTTATTGATTTACTGATAGCCAGGGGAACACGCCAACACTCATTTGTGTTCAGTGAGTCTTGCCAGATCAGAAGCAGTAGAGATGGCCAGGGATGTTCTTTTAATGTGTGTGAATTGGACCATCTTCCTGTCTTGCTAAGCACTCAAATAGTAACGAGTACTTTTGGGTGTCAGGAAAAATGTGTGGAGCAAAAAGTACATTGTTATCTTTAGCAACAATTGTAAAAAATATAAATAGTAAAGTAAAGTACAGATACCCCAAAAAAACGACTTAAGTAGTACTTTAAAGTATTTTTACACCACTGTGTGGGTGTGGTATACGCAGTGAGGGAGGATCAGGGTTAGAGGGGTTAATCTGGGCAGAGCAGAGACCAACAGGTAGCCTTCCTAGAAGCACTAATAGGTTTGCTATCTGGGTCAAAACAACAACACTAAATTGTAATTTTGTGCCAAATCCAAATTTGAGATCTGTGTCAATTCATTGATGTCAATTGATGTCCAATTGGCGCCAAATGGGAGATTTGATCTAAAAACCCAACCAACTGGGGGGAAATATTGTTTCAATGTCATTTCAACAAAACCAAAAAAAATGTGATGACGTTAAATCAACGTGGAAAACTAATTGGATTTGCAAAAAGTCATCAACGTAAGAGAATGTGGTCTGTATTTCATCCAACTTTTAATCTAAATCCAATAACATGGTTACATGTTTTGTTGATTTCACGTTGAATTCACATTGAATTCACGACAGTTGACAACTCAAACAAATGTAAATCAAAACTAGACGTTGATCTGACATCTGTGCCCAGTGGAAAGCCTTAGTGACTATCATTTTTGATGTTGATTTAGATCAGTGATTAATAAATTTGGAATCAGTGTTTTCTAAATCTAAACAAGAACGGGTACCAGAGATCTCTGGTGGTTCAGAGGCCATTTGGATGGTTTGATAATTACAGCATGTCCGTATAAAAGGCTCTGTCAGTGACGTACATATGTGGTTTGTCTGGTCCTCAGGCAGGAGTGATGGTGGGCTTACAGTACCTGACCACTTCTCTGGAGACTATGGCCGACCCAGAGAACCCGGAGAGTGAGAGCGAGGGCTGGCTCCTGGAGAAGAGTGTGAAGGAGACGGTGGCAGACGTCATAGCCAAGATCAAGGGCCTGGTCGGTGCAGGGAACCATGTGGGGGAGGTTGAGGAGGGGGTGGCCACTGTGAGTTGAAAGGGTCTCACCCAAAGGGACTATCGACGGGAGCTCAAAGAGAAATAGAAGGAGTGAGAGGAGAGACATCTTTCTCGGTGAAACAACACATACTCAAACATACACACACAGACACATCAATGGAGACATGCACACACCCTTTGAAAAGTGAACAACTAAACCAACTCCTCACATGAAGGGAGAACCAAACTCAAAAATGTGAATGTACAGATGAAGTCGGAAGTTTACATACACCTTAGCCAAATACTAGTAATTTGTCTAAGGTGTATGTCAAAATGTTTAAAAATCCCTCTCTTAGGTCAGTTAGGATCACCACTTTAATTTAAGAGTGTAAAATGTCAGAATAATAGTAGAGAGAATTATTTATTTCAGCTTTTATTTCTTTCCCAGTGGGTCAGACGTTTACCTACACTCAATTAGTATTTGGTAGCATTGCCTTTAAATTGTTTAACTTGGGTCAAACGTTTTGGGTAGCCTTCCACAAGCTTCCCACAATAAGTTGGGTGAATTTTGGCCCATTCCTCCTGACAGAGCTGGTGTAACTGAGAAAGGTTTGTTGGCCTCCTTGCTCACACACACTTTTTCAGTTCTGCACACACATTTTCTATGCGATTGAGGTCAGGGCTTTGTGATGGCCACTCCAATACCTTGACTTTGTTTAAGCCATTTTGCCACAACTTTGGAAGCATGCTTGGGGTCATTGTCCATTTGGAAGACCCATTTGCGACCAAGCTTTAACTTCCTGATGGATGTCTTGAGATGTTGCTTCAATATATCCACATAATTTTCCGTCCTCATGATGCCATCTATTTTGTGAAGTGCACCAGTCCCTCCTGCAGCAAATCACCCCCACAACATGATGCTGCCACCCCCGTGCTTCACGGTTGGGATGGTGTTCTTCGGCTTGCAAGCATCCCCCTTTTTTCTCCAAATATAACGATGGTCATTATGACTAAACAGTTCTATTTTTGTTTCATCAGACCAGAGGACATTTCTCCAAAAAGTACGATCTTTGTCCCCATGTGCAGTTGCAAACTGTAGTCTGGCTTTTTTATGGTGGTTTTGGAGCAGTGGCTTCTTCCTTGCTGAGCGGCCTTTCAGGTTATGTCGATATAGGACTTGTTTTACTGTGGATATAGATACTTTTGTACCTGTTTCCTCCAGCATCTTCACAAGGTCCTTTGCTGTTGTTCTGGGATTGATTTTCACTTTTCGCACCAAAGTACGTTCATCTCTAGGAGACAGAATGCGTCTCCTTCCTGAGTGGTATGATGCCTGCGTGGTCCCTAGGTGTTTATACTTGCGTACTATTGTTTGTCCAGATGAACATGGTACCTTCAGGCATTTGGAAATTGCTCCCAAGGATGAACCAGACTTGTGGAGGTCTACAATTTTCTTTCTGAGGTCTTGGCTGATTTCTTTTGATTTTCCCATGATGTTAATTAAAGAGGTACTGAGTTTGAAGGTAGGCCTTGAAATACATCCACAGGTACACCTCCAATAGCCTATCAGAAGCTTCTAAAGCCATGACATCATTTTCTGGAATTTTCCAAGCTGTTTAAAGGCACAGTCAACTTAGTGTATGTAAACTTCTGAGCCACTGGAATTGTGACACAGTGAATTATAAGTGAAATAATCTGTCTGTAAACAATTGTTGGAAAAATGACTTGTGTCAAGCACAAAGTAGATGTCCTAGCCGACTTGCCAAAACTATAGTTTGTTCACAAGAAATTTGTGGAGTGGTTGAAAAACGAGTTTTAATGACTCCAACCTAAGTGTATGTAAACTTCCGACTTCAACTGTATATCCTGTCCATAATAATTCTGTATATATGTTAATCAGAGTATATTTTTTAAAGAAAAATAATGAAAGATATATTTGGGTTGTCAAAACATCTGTACATGAATTTGGGCTTGTGAATATCTAGAAAATGTAATGAAATAATGAAATCTCCCCTCCCCGGGAATCCTCTCCATCAAAAATGATGGACCTACCCTGAAACAATCAAGCCTAACATAGTTGATCTATCCTCATGTCTAATAGTTTTAGCCCCATGTCCTTTTTACACTCCACAACTTGTGTTAAGTGGACATGCAACCCGATAGCTACACAAAGATATGTATTTTTGTAAAGTATTCCAAAAATGTTCTTAGTCTGCTCAATTGAATTGAATTTTCTAACCCAAAACACATGATCAATGCCTAATGCCACCCGGTCAATCGGTCACATACGTTCCCTCACGGCAGCTTAAATCGGGCAGCTGCGGAACCGGTGTCCTGGCTGTCCCTCCCAGCCCCCTCTCTCACTGGCCCCTGAGGGGGGGGACACATAAACCCGGGCACTGTAGTGTCCCCATACAGGTCCCTGCAGAGCAGCGCCACATGCATTTACATCTATACAACACACACTTGAACATTTATCAGTTATGTATCAGTGTTGCTATCTGGTTATATGTCTGCTTGATGTACGAGGCAGATTAAACTCTTGATTTCCTTTGAGGGGCTATAGTGGACTGACTGCCCAGTGAGATGCTAGAAGCACGTATAAGAAAGAAGGTTGTGTACTTTTTTTTTGAGAGTTAACAATGATCAGATTGGCAGTTTAAAATCAGCGTACCCTTTATGGGCAGATAGCGATGCTGGTCAGTTTGCAGTGGATACAAAAAGTCTTATCAGTTGTCATTTTTACTTTGTGTGATCACGATTTTCTTCCTTTGTAATATTGAGAGTTCGTCTTTTCTGTAAATTTGGATTTTGAGATATTGTGTAAGATAAAAAATATATAAAGAGAACAAGAGTCGGATTGTCTGTTTTGTCCATAAGGTTTTGTCTGACAATTGATACTGCACACTTAAAAATGTCCTGTCACAGACACATGTACTCACATTCATACAGTTTTTTAAAAAGTCTTTATTCACCATGGACATGCTGCCTATGCTTTACATTTCTCCCCTCATTCTCTCACTTTTTGCTAACCTCACTTAAGTGACATGCTGGTTGCGGTAGGGTAGTACCATATCCAAATGATGAAAAACGTCAATTAGGGAGAACCGGAGGTTCACAGTTGATGAGGGAGATTAGGCGTACGTGTAAAGAACCCAGTAGGAACCCAGCTTTCCCTGATGGGATCATCAGTAACGTGTGGTTCCCACTCAGCAGGGATCCAATCCTCAGTTACAGGACAAACAAGTGACTAAAATCACTTTAACTGTGCCACCCTCAGAAGAGATAAGTTGTCGCTAGTTATCAAGTCCCAATTGAGAAAGAGGTCTTCTGACTAATGGGTCTTCCAGGTTAAACAAAGGTTTAATAAGAGTACGTGTTGGATAATACATGTCAAAGGGTTGAGGTATATCTAGCAAATACAATTTAAAGGATACTTAGGCTTACCTATACCCTTTTGAATGTGTCCCTTGACATGTTCAACTAAGCCATAAAAGGAGGTATCCTTACCTGAGGGGTAGGCTCAGTTGAGCAAGAACAGTAAATATAGTTGTATACGTGAGAGTGGTAGTGGGGGGTAATGGGGACATCTGTCCTCTGGAATACAGCTTAAAGGACCTAAAGCACATAAACAGCTGCTGAGGAGATAAGAGCAGTAAGAGGCTTTGATGTGCAGCTTAGCCCCGTCAGGTGATTGCAAGGACAGGTGCCTCTGACGCAGGGAGATGCCCAAAGCGTCTTTGACCAGATGGGGTTGGGCCAGCCTCTCTCCTGCAGAATTACAACCCAATTCCTCTCCAATCCTCAGGAGGCCTGGATATCTGTGCCAGAACGTTAGATCTAATTACTGATGCTAGGAAACGTAGTGATGCACATTTAAATACTGAAGTGGTTTGGGTTAGTTTTAACCTTGTCCCCAGGCTTGTGGCTGGGAATTATCCAAGGGAGAAATTCTAATTGAAAAAGGATTAAATTAAAACATTTATTACCTATTAATAAGAATAGGAATGCAGCACTTAAATACTACTCTGTGACTTGCCTAAAAAAAAATCTAGTTTGAGTCTGGGAATGTTTCAAAGAAGCTTCCAAAAATATCTCGTACCTCACCTTGAATGTTTCTAACGTCAGCGTTGCTGTAATCCTGGTTAACCGCTGGTTAACTGGTTAAGTGTTCTCATTATACCAGCAGCTTTATTCTTCAACTGGGCCTTGGGAGCCTAATCCACTTTATTATCCTGGATGGTTTCCATGGTGGCTATACTGGGAGGCCCTGACAGATCGGAGATGGGCACAAGTGCTGCTCACAGCAATAGTGATATTAATATCACACAAGGTCACACACACACAAAGCCCAGCAGGGGTCTTTGCATTAAAGGGTTATTGCGAGATTTTGTTCTACTTACCCAGAGTGAGATGAACTCCTGGATACCATTTATATGTCTCCATGTGAATTTGAGGGAAGTTGCTAACTAGCATTAGCACCATGCCTGGAAGTCTTCAGGTACTGCTAGCGTACCATAGTCTAGCCTTCATCATTGCGCTAACGCTAGTTAGCAATGGCGCGGAAAACTACCTTCAAACTGCACGTAGAGACATACAAATGGTTTCCTTGAGTTCATCCGACTCTGGATAAGTAGGAAAAAAGCTTACTTGCCTAAATCTCGCACTATACCTTAAAGACCGGGTATTGGCAGGGAGGGACCTCATAAGACTCATATAAAAAGTTCAAATCAAATCAAGATACATAGCTAGGTCCCGATTCAATATATTGTGATTAGACTTTGCAATAGGGTGAAAGTGTTGTAATACATGACATTTGAAATATGATACTACGAAAGTCTTAATGATTTTGCCAGGAAGAACATGTTTTTGCTGACAACTCAGTCAGAATGTTATATGTAACTGAACTGTTAAACGAACACAACCAAATATTACGATTCCAAGATTCGTAAGCCTTTGAATCGATTCACTATACATGCGATAGAGATCAAATGGCACCCCCCCCACAAAAAAAGTGGATATTCACCAAATCCGTCATGATTTGTGTTCCAACAGGCCGCACAACATGGTTACTAAAATCCAATTTGGATATATTTGGCTGTTTTAGCTGCATAATATTTTGAAATAATCCTTTGTTCTGCTAAATGCTAACTCCCATTTGTATGAGTTGGTAGCATAGCTAGCCATCTAGAAATAGGTGGTGCTACTTGATTGTCTTGAAGCTGTTTTTAAGTGTAATGTAGTTGATTGGTGAAAATGACATGAACAAGTATTGGGGATGACATCCATACAGCATTATACTCTGATTTTTATCTCAACATAGTGTGAAATACACATATATACACACACAATAGCCTAAATGTAGGCAATTTTGATGTGGGGAGGGGGGGCAATGAGGAGATTCTGTCCCCCACGTGGGGACGCCTGAGTAGCGTTGCCAAGGCACTTCCAATGTTTTGGTCGAGTTCAATTGATCTCTGTACCACATCTATTGCAACAACAACAAAAAAGTATAGCAATATTGATTTCCCCCCCCAGCCCTACCATCATCTAGTGACTACTTCAAAGTACACCTCAAATAGACAAGACTCAGGCATTCCTTTTCCTTTTTAATTAGGTATCATTTTACAATATAGTACAATGTACTCATTTATACAATAATTAACATATTAACAAGTCTGTGACATGAAAATAATGATGCAGCCTCGATATTGGGAGTGTGTTGAAGAATGGGGGTGTGGATGGTTACCATGAGAATATGCCAAAGGAGTGATAGGAGGAAGAATTATAGAGTTTCAGGTCCCAGCATCAGGGAGACCCTGCATCAGAGAGCAGTGTGTGTGTGTGTGTGTGTGTGTGCGTGCGTACGCGTTCCTCTAAAGTGCCTGCGTGTGATTCTCCTGTTAAGTTTCTGAGCTTTAAGGATGATATTTCAGGCTGACCTGTCATGTCACACACTGCTGCCCCCGCTGTAGGTGTGGTAAATGGTACAGTCCAGAGACAACCTTATGATTAGGGCTAGGACTACCTGACCAAAAACACAACTCTGCGCTGTACTTCTAGGCTAAAGCTAGGTCCCAGAGTTGTTTCCCAGGTCAGGTCGTCACACAGGCCCAACTTATGACAACTTCACAGTCCATACATGGAAAATAAGCTTAAAGGGATGTGTTCCGGCACTCTTCTCAGAGATCCAAAAAAATGACAATACAAAAACAGTTACCAAAACAAAACAAACCCCATCAATGCACAACATCCACGTCAGATAAAAAGTGAGAGAGACTACATGGCTCTCCAACCAACCACACACATATTACCACAAAAGGAAGAGACAGCCTTGCAGTAAAAGGCTCATATCAGGTTTCCTTAAATATAGTGTTAAAAAAAACAAATAGTTGACAATGAACAGTCTGGATGCATTCAAAACGCACATGAACATAACCTGCAAAAAGATTCACACGCCAACATACACAGGGACAAATTGAAAAACCAAAACACAGGCACTCAGGAGTTACACCCAAACACCGGTGTGTTACTGCACTGTGCATTTGGGTGTCCATCAGACTGAAGAAAGTATTCAATGATTGCAGCAGGGGGGAGAATATACCTTTGTATTGGGGTCAATTAATTTCAGGACTTGAATTGAAATTCCAATTCAATGAGGATTTTTCGGCTCTTGGGTTCAAACTTAAATTCTAAGGAATTGAAATAGAATACTGTTAAGGGCACAATCTGACCTCACCTATAGACCTATCAGATGACACTTTGGCCCAAACTCTGAAATGAGCAGTCACTGGCTGACAAAAGCAAGGATGAAAACCTTGTGCTTACTCAAAATGTTTAGTTTCAAAGCAATCCAACACGGCAGCCATCTATCTACCTTAGAAATAATTTAAAACGTATTTGAATAGGCAGAAATGAAATAACATTCCTATAAAGAAGTTATACTCTGGAGTATTCATGTTGCACCCGACCCCGGCGGCCCGATGTGTCAGCTAAATGCTTTATAATATATATATTTCATATTAAATCAGAAAGAAAATAGAGGAACACATTCTTTCCAGGGAGAAACAGCAAAAAGAAAAGGAGAAAAACATACATCCACTCCCAGACAGAGGGGGAGAGAGGGAGGAGCAAGAGAGGTGGGGCTCTGTTGCCATGTCCACCACGCTGCTGCTCTCCCATGTGCAGAGTCCCCCATGTTGGGAGAAGGGGTGTATCCGACTCTGGTGGGTGGGAACCTATAGTAACCTATGACATTCACAGGTGCTGCCAGTCGATACCCACCAGGGTCTGGTTGGCCTCCTGGGCGTGCCCTATTTCCTCTGTGACGCTGTGCTGGCGCCACAGCTTCTGGATCTTGCGGTAGCGCTGGCGGCACAGGTGCAATGGGTTCCCCCGCCTGGATAAAACAGATATTTTCAAACAGCGGAGCACAGCAACACACACTACTGGACACCTTTCAGCACAGCAACACACACTACTGGACACCTTTCAGCACAGACCAATAATATTTACAGCAGTGGGTCTCAAAGTTGCATCTGGGGGATTCTAATGAGCGCCGGTGTCTGTCCCAACCGTTTGAAAAGCCATTTTGAGAACCACTGCTGTACTGTAATGAGTGAATGTGCAGTGGTGTTCACCTTAGGCCCTGGTCCGTCTCTCCATAGTCATCCAGGTAAGGAGGAGCGTAGAAACAGCCCTTAGTTTTACCAGACAGGAACAGAACCTGGCTCTCTCTCACTCTGGAACACAAAGGAGAGCATTATACTTGCACACTCATGAACGTCGGCAAATCTGTCGTTTCGTTGTTGTCAAGTAACCATTTCTTTGTGCTCGGGGTGAAATTAAAATAGAGGTCTTTGACCACGCACACTAATGGTGGGTTTGTCCATCGAAAGAACAATATGCAGAGAAACACTCAACCCTACTGTAAAATATGGTGGTGGATCTTTGATGTTATGGGGATATTTGGCTTCCACTGGTCCTGGGGCCCTTTTTAAGGTCAACAGCATCATGAACTTTACCCAGTACCAGGAATTATTTTTGCCAAAAACCTAGTTGTCTCTGCCAGGAGGCTGAAACTTGGCCGCAAGTGGATCTTCCAGCAAGACAATAACTCCAAGCACACATCAAAATCCACAAAAAAAATGGTTAATTGGCCACAAAAATCAACATTTTGCAATGGCCATCTCGGTCACGGACTTGAATCTCAATGAAAAACCTGTGGTTGAATTGAAGAGGGTAGTTCATAAGGATATCAAGGATCTGGAAAGATTCTGTATGGAGGAATGGTCTCAGATCCCTCCCAATGTGTTCAACTCATAAAACATTTTAGAAAAAGGCTCAGTGTCGTTATCCTCGCAAGGAGCGGGTGCTAGAGTACTGAAAACAGGGGATCCAATCATCTTTCAGACGTATTTTGTAGTATTACTTGTTAAACAAATTCATTCTCTGAGCAAATGTATAAGTATACAATAACGTGTATAGATATTTTGGGCATACAATATAGCTCAGGATTATTTACTTTATACAGTCTTTTTCTGCTCATCTTTATCAAGGCATCCAATAATTCCAAACCCCACTGTATACAGGCGCACATTTCAACACACACACACACACACACAGGTCTGTACCTGAGGAAGATGCCTACTCCGGCTCCGCAGGCAAAGGTGTGCGCGGTGCAGGCTCCTACGTCCTCTCCATCTAGCTCTGTCTGGCAGCAGTAGCTCTGTGAACACAGCATGGAACCACACACCAGGCACAGGGTGGGCGCACGGGACTTATCCCCACCCGACTTAGGGCACCTGGGGGGAGAGCATAAACACACAGTTGGGGCCAAATACACTACATGGCCAAAAGGTATGAAGATATCCACTCATTTTGAAGGGGATTTCAGACAGTATACTATTTCAGCCAGTATAAAATCGAGCACACAGCCGTTCAATCTCCATAGACAAAGACTGGCAATAGAATGGCCTTACTGAAGAGCTCAATGACTTTCAACGTGGCACAGTCATAGGATGCCACCTTTTCAACAAGTCAGTGAGTCAAATGTCTGCCCGGCTAGAGCTGCCCCCATCAACTGTAAGCGCTGTTAATGTGAAGTGGAAATGTATAGGCGCAACAACGGCTCAGCCGCAAAGTGGCAGGCCACACAAGCTCACAGAATGGGACCTCCGTGTGCTGAAGCGCAAGGGAGAACTGTTTGTCGGAAGCTTCATGAAATGGGTTTCCATGGCCGAGCAGCCGCACACAAGCCGAAGATCACCATGCGCAATGCCAAGTGTTGGTTGGAGAGGTGTAAAGCTCGTCGCCATTGGACTCTGGAGCAGTAGAATGTGTTCTCTGGAGTGATGAATCACGATTCATTTACATGATAGTCATTTAGCAGACACTCTTATCCAGTCACTGTACCCCAACTGTACACATTTCCAACTAATCTGTACCCCAGACAATTGACTCAGTACCAGTACCCCCTGTATATAGTCTCGATATTTATTGTGTTACTTTTTATTTTATGTTTACTTTCGTTAATTTAGTAAATATTTCACAGTAAATGTCTACAGCTGTTGATTCGGTGCATGGGACAAATAAAACTTGACTTACAATCGTGAGAGCATACATTTTTGTATTCTTTCATACTGGTCTCCCATGGGAATCAAACCCACAACCCTGGTGTTGCAAGCGCCATGCTCTGCCAACTGAGCCCCACTGGAGGACCAGATTCACCATTTGGCAGTCCGACAGACGAATTTGGGTTTGGCGGATGCCAGGAGAACGCTACCTGCTCCAATGCATAGTGCCAACTGTAAAGTTGGAGGAGGAAAAATGGTCTGGAGCTGCCCCCATGCACAAAGCGAGGTCTATACAGAAATGGTTTGTCGAGATCAGTGTGGATGAACTTGACTGGCCTGCAGAGCCCTGACCTCAACCCCATCAAACACCTTTGGGATGAATTGGAACGCCGACTGTGAGCCAGACCTAATCACCCAATGTCAGTGCCCGACCTCACTAATGCTCGCGGCTGAATGGAAGCAAATCCCCACAGCAATGTTCCAACATTTAGTGGAAAGCCTTCCCATAAAAGTGGAGGATGTTATAGCAGCAAAGGGGGGACCAACTCCGTATTAATACCCATGATATTGGAATGTGGATGTTCAATGATCAGATGTCCACATAATTTTGCCCATGTAGTGTACATTGGCACCATTGCACACTTCTTAAAACCAGTTGAGTCTATGGGGGCGCTATTTCATTATTGGATAAAAAAAAACGTGCCCGTTTTAAGCGCAATATTTTCTCACGAAAAGATGCTCGACTATGCATATAATTGACAGATTTGGAAAGAAAACAGTCTAACGTTTCCAAAACTGCAAAGATATTATATGTGAGTGCCACAGAACTCATGCTACAGGCGAAACCAAGATGAAACTTCAAACAGGAAATGAGCAGAATTTCTGAAGCTCTGTTTTCCAATGTCTCCTTATATGGCTGTGAATGCACCAGGAACGAGCCTGCGCTTTCTGTCGTTTCTTCAAGATGTCTGCAGCATTGTGACGTATTTGTAGGCATATCATTGGAAGATTGGCCATAAGAGACTACATTTTCCAGGGGTCCGCCCGGTGACCTTTGTCTAAATTGGTGCGTAATCTTCAGTTGCGGGCATTTTCTCCTGGGATTCAGGACAGAAAGCACACTTCCACGAACGATATATCATCGAAGAGATATGTGAAAAACACCTTGAGGATTGGTTCTAAACAACGTTTGCCATGTTTCAGTCGATATTATGGAGTTAATTTGGAAAAAAGTTTGGCGTTTTGATGACTGGATTTTCGTTTTTTTTTTGGTAGCCAAACGTGACGCACCAAACGGAGCGATTTCTCCTAAACAAATAATCTTTCAGGAAAAACTGAACATTTGCTATCTAACAGAGTCTCCTCATTGAAAACATCTGAAGTTCTTCAAAGGTAAATAATTTTATTTGAATGCTTTTCTGGTTTTTGTGAAAATGTTGCCTGCTGAATGCTAACGATTATGCTAACGCTAAATGCTACGCTAGCTAGCTACTGTTACACAAATGATTGTTTTCCTATGGTTGAGAAGCATATTTTGAAAATCTGAGATGACAGTGTTGTTAACAAAAGGCTAAGCTTGAGAGCTAGCATATTTATTTCATTTCATTTGCGATTTTCATGAATAGTTAACATTGCGTTATGGTAATGAGCTTGAGGCTGTATTCACGATCCCGGATCCGGGATGGCTAAGTGCTAGAGGTTATAAGCCCAATGCAGTCAAAATTCTGTTTTTGCTGTGTTTTATATCATGTTGTAAAACAGTTGATGAAACCAACACTGTTTAACAAAATTATTACAGCAATGTATTTAAACATTACTAGGGACAAAACTCAAATCAGTGTTTGAGGGGTGCCTTCCACCAACTGCTCTCATTATAGGTAATGGAAGTGATTCAGATTGACGCATAGGGCGTGTCTATATAGGGAAAAATACACGTTTTAAATAGATTGGTCAAAAGAACAGACATTTCCCGCCTTTATTTCACCCCTCAAACACTGATGATTTAGAGCAGTTTGCTGCTGAAGAGAGGGCCAAATTGCCAGTAGAAAAAGGTACAGCAAGCTCAATGATGGCTACAAGAAGCATTTGTCAGCAGTTATCTTGGCCAAAGGCTGTGCAACCAAATACTAGCACCAGGGTGCCAATCATTTTGTCTCTGCCATTTCTCTTTATTTTCTAAAATGATTAATTGTCAACTTAAGTTTATAAAAAATAAAATTGGTTCTGCAATGTTGAAAATCAGTGTGGAGACCAACAGTTTTCAATTTCAACTTATTTGCAAAGAAATAGGGAATTATTTAAGAAAAGTGCGATAAGTCCAATATATTTGACCGCAACTGTATTAGACATTCACTCTAAAAGGTCTTCCATAGGACAGGAAGGAGAGCAATGACATCCAATTGCTCCCGATTGTAATGTTGTAAGGCTATGCTATGACATCTCTGATGCACCAATGACAGTTGTTCGCTGGGCACTCACGTGAAGCTGGACGCTTGGTTTATGAGGGCACTGTAGTCATCTGGGAGGTCAATCAGGCTGTTGGACTCCCGAGGGAAACTGAACAGAGGAAGAATTAGTCAGCCCTAGAGCTCTTAACACCATCAACAACAAACTCTGTACAGTTCTTTAAAAAATAATAATAATAAAATATAAAAACTTGACCACACCAGTGTTAATTTTGTCAACAATAACTAATGACAAAATATTGGTCAACATATTTTTCCTGACGAAAACGAATGCCGATAACGAGACGCCATGAATGTGTTACGAGAATTCCTTGCGAGAGTTAAGGACATTCAATTCGACATGAAGCTCCTATTCGTCCGTTTTTGTCCAATCATAAGCATGCATGCCTTTGCAGAATGTTTAATGCAATCCTCTCATTGGCATAAGTAACGTCTTTCAGTAGCGTGGTCCAATTGAGCTGATCTGCTCTTCCACACAGCTCCCAGGCGGTCACTTCAGTCACTCTTCAAACTTTTGATATGATACGCAGAACAATGTTAACTCTGTCTTACTTTCATGTAGGCTATTTTTGCTTTGATCATGTCAGCACTATTTTCCTACGTGCGCTTTTACTCATCTGTCTTGTCACGTTCCGCAAATACGCATGCAGTTTTTCCCCGATTGGACCCATGAATGCTACAGAATGCGCTGAATATTAGGAGTAAAGTAACATTTCTGGCAATGTTGGAAAGCTCAGGCGTGGTCAATCCTCTGCAACTGGATCCTGGACTTCCTGATGGAACGCCCCCAGGTGGTGAGGGTAGGCAAAAACACATCTGCCACGGGGACCCCTTAGGAGTGTGTGCATACAGTATATCCCCATCCTGTACTCCCTGTTCAACCATGACTGTGTGGCTATGCACGACTCCAACACCACTATCAGCAAGACATTGAGGGAGAGTCCACGAGCGGATCGTGTAGTCCACGAGCGGATCGCGGGCTACAGGAAAAGGCAGGCCGAACAGGCCCCCATTAACATCGACGGGGCTGTAGTGGAGCGGGTCGAGAGCTTCAAGATCCTCGGTGTCCACATCACTAAGGATCTATCATGGTCCAAACATACCAAGACAGTCGTGAAGAAGGCACGACAACGCCTCTTTCCCCTCGGGAGGCTGAAAAGATTTGTCATAGGCCCTCAGATCTTCAAAAAGTTCTACAGCTGCACCACAGAGTATCTTGACTGGCTGCCTCACCGCTTGGTATGGCAACTGCTTGGGTAGTGGGGATGTCCCAGTATGTCACTGGAGCCTATCCAGAACCTCTATAGCAGGCGGTGTCAGAGGAAGGCCCTAAACATTTTACAAAGACTCCAGCCACCCAAGTCATATACGGTTCTCTCTGCTACCACACGGCAAGTGGTACCGATGTACCAAGTCTGGAACCAACAGGACCCTGAACAGCTTCTACACCCAAGCCATACGCCTGCTAAATAGTTAACCAAACAGCTACTCAGACTAACTCATCACATACACTGCTGCTACTGTTTACCATCCGCCACTTTATTCCGGGCTGCAGTATTTGAACATATCTACCTTGTACCCCTGCACATCAACTCGGTACCGGTACTCCTTGTATACAGCCAGGTTATCTATTATTACGTGTTTAACTTTTATATTATTTCTCCATTTTCTTTCTCTGCGCTGTTTTTTTTTCTTCCAATTTACAAAGCATGTAAAGAATAACATTTTATTTTGATTTGATCTTCTCCTCGAGCATAAACTGAAAATGGCAGGCGTCCAACATGTAGATATCACTCTGCCATTTCCTGGTTACTTAAAATTCTACACTGCAAAAAAACAAGCACTTGAGTGTAGAGAATCACTGCACAACCTAAAATCGCGGTGAAATATATTCAATATTCAATAAATAAAAATGTATTTTCAGCTGTTTGAAGCTGGTGGTTAAAACTAAAAAGTAAAAAGACTCCAGGGCGAATCTCCACCATGTTGCCGGAATATGGGATGGGGGGGGGCGAGTGGTTATTCGCCTAGCTTCCTCAAGGGGAAGCAAAGTTAGACATATTACCTTTAATGTGCATATGATGGAAGTTAAAAAGGTAAAGATTTATTTCATGAAATAAAATGCATTGACTAATATGCGACTAACACTACACAAATTGCTAAAACTACACAAATTGTCCAGCGTTTTAGTCGATTCTTAACCTAAGAAGTCTGAAATTACTGAAATGTATTTTAGTGATAAAGGCAAACGAAAATAGCTGCCAAAATTAACACTGTACCACACAAAATCATTTATACCAATATCCAACCTAAGTAGTCAGAGTCTTCAACCCATCATATCACAGTAAAATAGCAGCACTGACCTCACGAGAACGCCACCTCCCTGGAGGGTCTGTCGTACACCTGGGTGAGAGCACCACCTACAGGACAGGAGGACAAATTGCTAAATTAAATAAACTTTTCCCCCATCAGAGTGTGACTATGACATACAGTATATCAATCAGTCATTCAGCTGGCACTTCTGAACCATTCAGAGGATACAAGAGGAGAAAAGACAGGTTACTGGCGCACAACAAGAGAGCGAAAGAGACTCTTACCCGTACAGTAAGGGCTCCAGTAGCTCCTTTTGACTGTGGTAAAGCTGAAGCAGGTTGGAGGGCAGACTGAGGTATCCACACAGTACCTCCCACTGACCAGGACACAGAGCTAGTAGAAACACAGAGAGTGAACATCAACAGCAAGGCTCTGTTTGAGACACACACACTTGAATATAAGTGTAAGGTTGTGCCTATCATGGAATAACCAAATCAAGGCAAATAACCACAGTCACTGTTCGAACTGCAAAATTAAGGCACGCACTAATTGTCTCTCCTCTCTCCCCTCCTCTCTGCCGCTGTAGCAGTTGCCCACTTGTGTTGTTGCCTAGCAACACCTTTGGGTCACGGATACAGACTTGGCTCTCGATTCAATCCATACAGCCGAAGTTCAATGCTATAGCGCAATTTAAATTTAAAGGCAATGTTCCCACATTCACGGTAAATGTTGCATGTCGGCTCAATCGGAAATGACATTTAAAAGCGAGCTATAGCGCTGAACTTTGGCGATATGGATTGAATCGAGCCCTTAACGTTGGCGAACCTAGTTGATTTCAACTTCGGTTTTTATAACCTTGACGATACACTTTCGCTTATAAAATGTCCCACACTCACCAAGCAGACAGTGGTGATTCAGGTCAGATTTCAGCATCTTTTTAACACCTTGACAAACCAGAGAATAATTCCTACTGTAGCTGGTACAGATAATACTGGCTACAGCATCAAAGGGAGGGCATTTCTGAAGGAGAGAGTTTACGTTGGGAGGAGATGGAGAAAGTTGGATATCTAGACAGATTATCATTCTTTTACACTACTGCCATTGTGACAAATATTATTTCAAATTAATGGATTGAAGGGTTATGGCAGCTCTTTTATTCATGGTCTTCACCCATTATTATCGGTTACACGATTATACAATTACCGTGCCAGCCCTGTGTGTGTGCGTATCCATGTTGTAGTTACCATGCAGCTCTGGGGGCGTAGGAACCCCGTTAAGGTGGTGGAAGAAGAGTGCAGCTCCTCTCAGGTAGGGCAGGATGCCAGTCTTCACGCAACGCCACAGGTGCCAACCAGAGGCCACCTCAGGCAGGGAACTGTCACCACACACACACACACACAATTAGAAAAATCACACTCACAGCATGGTTCAAGCACAATGCACGCATTACCGCGACAATACTGGGGGGAAAGCCGGCTGCTTGGTGGATACGGTAGATGAGTGTCGTCTGGGGGGGGTTCACGGCAACATGTCATAGCTACAGAGTCAGTGTCGCCTCACCTGCCCAAGTGTGTTCTGAGGGTGTTGTAGAGAGCGCAGATGTCCTCCTCCTCCTCCCTCTCTGCTCCCCCACTCTCCTGCTCCATGGTCACTTCCTCTGTTGACACACACACACACACAACGTACATGTTTGTTGGTCCTTTCTCTACGCCGTACAAACACGTTTCATGTTAAACAGCGGTGAACTTCGACGACTCGTAAGAACCCTCTCCTCAACTATCCAAAAGGTAAGATTTTAGCTGGGGTTGAGAGAACGCTAAGATCCATACGGACACATTTCCACACACACACACACACACACACACTGTCCAGGTGTAGGGTGCTCGCGCTCCTTACCTGGGCCTGACGTGAGCAGCATCTGGACCATGTGAGCCACAGTGATGATGTGGAAGAAGTGCAGCTGGACAGCGTCCACACTCAGCCCTGAAGAGTCCTGGGAGTGGACCGACCCGTAGGACAGAACCACACTCACCTGAGAGAGGGATCGGTGTTGACTTAACACTTATACACCCAAATCACATTTTATTGCTCACATACACATGTTTAGCAGATGTTATTGCGGGTGTAGCGAAATGCTTGTGTTCCTAGCTCCAACAGTGCAATAACATGTAACGATTTACAACACACACAATAAAAAAATAATAATATTATAATTCCATTAAGAAATATATACATATCAGAAGGAGCAATGTAGGAGTGGCATTGACTATAGTATAGTAGAATATAATACAGCATATACATATGAAATGAGTATAGCAGTATGTAAACATTATTAATGTTTTATGGTCAGAGTCAACAATTGGTTTGCGTATGATCTGGGAGCCCAGAGATATGATATACCACTTGGAATTTACAAGACCAGTCAAAAGTTATGACACGCCATAATATGGACGTGGTCTTTTACCAAATAGGGCTATCTTCGGTATACCACCCTTCCCTTGTCACAACACAACTGATTGGCTCAAACGTATTAAGGAAATAAATTCCACTAATTAACATGGCACACCTGTTAATTGAAATGCATTCCAGGTAACTACCTCATGAAGCTGGTTGAGAGAATGCCATGAGTGTGCAAAGCTGTCATCAAGAACATTCCAGTGTTTTACTTGCTATATTGTATTTACTTTGCCACTATGGCCTTTTTTTGGCCTTTACCTCCCTTCTCACATCATTTGCTCACATCGTATATAGACTTGTTTCTACTGTATTATTGACTGTATGTTTGTTTTACTCCATGTGTAACTCTGTGTTGTTGTGTGTCGAACTGCTTTGCTTTATCTTGGCCAGGTCGCAATTGTAAATGAGAACTTGTTCTCAACTTGCCTACCTGGTTAAATAAAGGTGAAATAAAATAAAATAACAAATTGTTTAAAGGCAAAGGGAGGCTACTTTGAAGAATCTAAAATATATTTAGATTTGTTTAAAACTTTTTTGGTTACTACATGATTCCATGTGTTATTTCATAGTTTTGGTGTCTTCACTATTATTCCACAATGTAGAAAATAGTCAAAATAATGAAAAACCCTTGAATGAGTAGGTGTGTCCAAACTTATGGCTGGTTCTGTAGGTGTGATGGACAGGGACTCACCAGAAGGTGCAACATGTCTATGTCCAGGATACAGGGAGAGGTCTCCACCTGGGGGTCTGGAATCAATGCTACACAAAACACACACATACCATCAATAAAACTATACAACCCAAATGCCTAGAACAAAAAAAAAGCCTCAACATATGCAACATTAACACAACATGTGAATTTGAATTCGGGCACTGAAAAGACCAGCCTACTGGTCCTGCAGGTGCCCGTTGACAGTGTCTGTCCTACCTGCTACCAGTCTGATGTAGTGGCCCTGCACGGAGGGCTGAGAGGCTGCAGTCCAACACGCTGAGCCAAACCTGGCCAGGGAGCTCAGGCAGTCATCCTGCACACACAAACACTGGTGTCAAATATGTCTCGGCACCTCTCCACATAACACAACAACCTAGAAGTCCACTGACTCATAGGTCAGAAGGAGAGGTTATAGTCGTTTACCTGTCTGCAAGGTAAACTTCCAAATAAAGGCTTCTCCTCGTCCACCAACAGTCGCTCTGCAAAATGAAAGAAGAAAAAAAAAAAAAGTCAGTTGAACATCACAGCGAGAGAAACGATTGTTGCGTTTGGACATCTGTGGGCCATTCTCAGCAACATATCAACTGACCCATTAAATAATGAAGACTTGACTAGGGCTGTGGCGGTCATGACATTTTGTCAGCCGGTTATTGTCACGCAAAAGACTGCCGGTCCCACGGTAATTTACCGTTAATTAACATAAAAAAAGTTTAGCATCTCCAGGCCTCCATGCATACAAGCCACTTTGAAACATCTACATTAAAAAGAAAAAAAAAGAAATCCATTTATACCATCACAATAATTCCATGATTTATTTTAGTCAGGCCTTAAAAGATACATTATGATATGAAGAGAATGTATTGAGTTGGCCTACTGTAGGTGTATGTTATCTGGCTATGCTCTATGCCGTAGGCTTGTTCATTTAGCTGACAAGATATGAGACTCATAAGCCTGCCATCATTGAATTTTATCAGATTTTACAGTAAGAAGAATATAATTGAACTTTGCTGAATAAAATAGAAATTATATTTTTCCCATTACAGCACGAGTGCGCATATGAAGTGGCTATGTTGAGCGTAAAAGTGACCATTAGAAACAGGTCCTATACGCTTTAGTAGTGAATGATACAAACCTCAGAATGTCTTAGAAATCAAAACGTATATGGGCTGCATGGTGCGACTACAGTCTATTGAGGATTTGAGCAAGTAGCCAAAAAAAAAAGCCTGCGCTCCGCTCCGTTCCTTGCCTCAGGCTGCACAGCTGTTCTCTCATCAAGTGGTCATATTTTCACCCATCAGACTATTCTCAATTTAATCTGGTCTTCACTAATATGTAAAATGAGTTTATTAGTAAAATAACGATTTAAAAATGGGCAGGAACAGGGACAAGGGGGGAAACAAAAGATGCCATCTGTATGCACTCAAACTGCCTAGTCAGTGAATGGAGGCGGAGCCCTTTCCCAACGGTCTGTTTTGTAGGCTACTTTGGTTGTAGAGCAGATCACGTGCTTAATATGAGCAGCTGAGAAATAAACAAACACTTCATCCAGTCCATGCATCAACCACTGTTTGAGCATGCTCTCGCTGCCAGACAGGTGATGTTCTGCCAAAACCCTGTCCGCCGTGGGCTCTCCAATCTTGTTCCTGCAGCTAACACAGTGCTTAATTATGGAAATCTGTTCATCAACATGTTTTTGCAACTAAACATATTTCACTAAACTGTTGACAGCCCGTCTGCGTGCTCAACAAAGGAATATAGGAGAGAGGAGATATCGCTATTCAAAATAAAATACAAATTCACTAATTGTAGGCAGCCCTTCACAATCAATCAATAGCATGGCCAAGGGATGTAGGTTCTCACCCAGACTCATGGATATGCATGTTGGAGGGTTAGGTAACCAGTCCATCCAGTATGCACAACACAGTCCACACTCACCTGCCCTAACTCAAATGTCTTTACTTTTGGAGTATAGGCTAGACCAATTATATACCAAAGACATCTTAAAATCAGTTTTGTTTTATGTTTTCCTTCCATGCATAATATGCGATAGGCAATGTATTGTATAACGGCACAATCATTTTAATGCAGGGTTTTTTCGGGTTTGGGCTCATAAGCATTTGGATTGAATCGTCACCGTAGAAAGCGCTGTCCATTTCGTTGTGTTGGGCTTTAAAACAGCATCCACCACAACCATGTTTTACACTGTTTTAAAACTATGATGGACCTACTGTTCTGATGATAAGTGTCTGATGTGATTTTACATTGTATTTGCATTGATGTTAGGGCTCTATTGTCCCTCTAACCACTGAGTACCAGGCCATTAGGACCTGACGGTAACAATAGAGCCCTGAGTACCAGACCATTAGAACCTGACGGTAACAATAGAGCCCTGAGTACCAGACCATTAGAACCTGATGGTAACAATAGAGCCCTGAGTACCAGACCATTAGAACCTGACGGTAACAATAGAGCCCTGAGTACCAGACCATTAGGACCTGACGGTAACAATAGAGCCCCGAGTACCAGGCCATTAGGACCTGATGGTAACAATAGAGCCCTGAGTACCAGACCATTAGGACCTGACGGTAACAATAGAGCCCTGACGGACCTGACGGTAACAATAGAGCCCCGAGTACCAGACCATTAGAACCTGATGGTAACAATAGAGCCCTGAGTACCAGACCATTAGGACCTGACGGTAACAATAGAGCCCCGAGTACCAGGCCATTAGGACCTGATGGTAACAATAGAGACCTGAGACCAGACCATTAGGATGGTAGTTGGTAGTTAGCAAGTTGATTTAAGACTTAACTCAATCCCACATGTGCACCATTGACATGGGTTTTATATCACTTTAAACTATGTTGGTTCTCTATTTCTTGTCAATCATCTTTTTTTTCTGTCTGTGTGTGTGTCTGTATTACCGATAGACTGGATGGTGTAGGCACAGCTGCCCCAGCACATGATGGGCACGCGGGGGTCCTGCTCGTTGGGGTGCACCTTAAGGCCAACTTTGTAGGTCGCCGTCCCAAACGTCGTCAGCATCTCCTTTATGGTGCTGGAGTAAGGACTCCTGAAGAGACGGGTAAGTGAACAACATCAAAAATCAGAGGAAGTCAATCAAACTAACCCAAAGATGCCTTGGTTTACTCCAAAAAGTATCTCTCGCTCATAAAATGGGTTACAATGTCAGTCATGAGCAGTCACTTACATGGGCGTGTAGTCTATTCTAAAACTCTCAGGGGCAGGGCACTGCTCTTCAACAGTCTCTTCAACAGCGTCAACACCTACACACACACACACACACACACACACACAGGTTAGTGACATAATGTGAACGCATAGACACATTCTGTCATATATCACTTCAGAAACACTCATCTCAATGCTGATATACAGTGACCTCTAATGTGTTACGCTGAACATATGAATGGTGTCGTGCTCTGATGAGAATGATCTGCGTGGGAAGGAACTCACCGACGGGCTGGAGTTTCCTGTGGGCAGAGTGCATGGCCTTGATCTGCTGACCACTGATCTTTAGCCACTGACCCAGACCAGGCTGCTCACAACTGGAGAGAGGAAAGAGAAGGCGACTGGTCAGTGGACTCACACTTATGGAGAAGCATACAAACATGGGCTGGCCATTGCTTCTTAATTTGGCATGCTAATAACAAGGCTGTTGGTATACACAGAGTTTACAAAACACTAGGAACACCTTAATATTGCACCCCTCTTCGATCCTCAGAACAGCCTCAATTTGTCGGGGGCATGGACTCTACAAGGTGTCAAAAGCGTTCCACAGGGATGCTGGCCCATGTTGACTCCAATACTTCCCACAGCTGTGTCAAGTTGGCTGGATGTCCTTTGGGTGGTGGACCTTTCATGATACACACAGGAAACTGTTGAGTGTGAAAAACCCAGCTGTGTCAAGTTGGCTGGATGTCCTTTGGGTGGTGGACCGTTCATGATACACACAGGAAACTGTTGAGTGTGAAAAACCCAGCTGTGTCAAGTTGGCTGGATGTCCTTTGGGTGGTGGACCTTTCATGATACACACAGGAAACTGTTGAGCGTGAAAAACCCAGCAGCGGTGCAGTTCTTGTTACAAACTGGTGCACCTGACACCTACTACCATACCCTGTTCAAAGGCACTTCAATATTTTGTCTCGCCTATTCACCCTCTGAATGGCAGACAAACACAATCCATGTCTCAAGGCTTTAAAAAAATAATAATTCTTTAACCTGTCTCCTCCCCTTCATCTACATTGATTGAAGTGGATTTAACAAGTTACATTAATAAGAGATCATAGCTTTTACCTGGATTCCCCTGGGTTCATCTACATCATGGAAAGAACAGGTGTTCGTAATGTTTTGTACATGCATCAGAACCATTCTTTGAATAATATTTATTTATTTAACCAGGTAAGTTATTCAGAGCATAATTTATTTAACAATAATGCCTGAATTGTATAAAAAAAATAAAAAAAATAAAAATACATTTGCTAGCATGGTCTTTTCTCTTGAAACTTTTCTCAGCGTTCTCTATGTGAAAATGTCTGAATGACCTCTGTAGTTGTGGAGGTGACGAATGAGCGTTAGTGCCGAGTCAGCCTTGACCTCGCGTGAGAGGAGTGGTACTGTTGACGTCAGAACTCTTGAAGGGAATTAACTGGGGGGGAGGGGAGGGGGGGGACTGGTTGGAGGTGAATGAGAGGCGGGAGACCAGAGCGGATTCCTCTCGTGACAACCACTAATCAGTGTGGGGGTCACGGTGACCCTGTACCAGTCGAGTGTGGTTTCCTGCATCCCAGTATTCTTAAGTGGAATCCTCTCATCCCCTTCATCTGCATCGATCTGAAGGAACTGGACGGGTGAAAGCAAATTCCCATTGAGAATTCACTATCTGCATCCACATATCCATCATTTTCAGACGGGCACAGGTAAAGGAAAAGAAACCAAACCAAGACACCAAATTAACACGTGTGTGTCTGTAGCTGAGTTGGCGCTTGCAACGTTAGGATGGAGGGTTCGATTCCCGGGGTCACCCGTAAGTTAAATGTTGGCAGCATGACCAAGTCGCTTTGGGTAAAAGCGACGGATAAAAGGCATATATTATTATGATAGTGTGTGATTGGGTACCTGTTGGAGCCCTTGGCGCCGGGGAGCAGCGGAATGACGGTGTTACTGAGGCACTCGCACAGCGGACACAGGAACTCCCCGTTCCCCACATCGTAGCTGGTGTGGACGCGCAGTCTCTGCTGACGCCGCTGCTCCTTGGCCTGCACCGCCTCAAAATACCTGCACACACACGACAACTATTGAGTTTTGCACCCAAACAGTCAACTCCACAGGCCCACTGAATCCTCAAGATCCAAACGCTCCCTGTTACACAACCCCTGTGTGTGTCCTACTGCCCTGCCCCAGCGCTGTAGGCCCAGGTTGTTGTAGAACCCCGAGTCTGGCTCACCTCTGCCAACAGTGAGAGTGCATGATGTGGCCACAGCTGCCTGTGTGCGTGCCAAACGACAGGTCAGGGTGCATGAAGAGAGGGTCGTAATGCTCTGGAAGACACAGGCAGGTAAGTCAAGCAATGCTAGTATATCATTCACAGACACAACACAAAGACGATACATCCTCCAATCTGTGGTATAGGATGAAGTTGCCTCTTGACACTGATCTAAGGTCAGTTTAACACCCCCAATAGTTAAGATTAGGACTTGAGGGAAGGTAAGCTGATCCTAGATCTGTACCTCAGGGCAAATTCTACCCATCTTTGTGCACTCCAGTCTCTCTCTCACCGGGGTCGTGAGGCGGTCTCTTGCGGTTCTTGGACATGACGGTGGAGCGCTGGACGAAGGCAGCCAGCACCATGGCCTTGCTGTCAGCCCTGATCTCCTGCTCCTCCTGGCACAGGATACACGTCACCACCTGCCTCTTCTCCCTGGGACGAGACCTCCTGGGACCCACACACACCAGGGCTGCGTCTGATGAAGTGGGGCTGCAGGAGACGGGGGGGGGGGGGGGGGGGGGGACGGGACAGCTTATAGAGCTTGATTGAGTGTAGAGTAGGGATTAGGTGGTGAAATACAAGTGTGTTTGCGTGGTGGGGTGTGTGTGTGCTCGTTGTCAGTACCTGTGCTCCAGTGAGGTAGAGGTGGAGGCGGATGCATACAGCTCCTCTAGACTCTGCTGGAAGAGCTCCTTGTTCTCGTTGATAAAGTGTCTCTGCATCTCTGACATCTGGGCCATGATCTTCTCCCTGCGCAGGCGAGCCATCTCCGCCTTCCTCTTCCTCTCCGCCTTGTCCTTGTCACACACCATCTGCAGGAAGGGAAGACACAGACGCGGTATATTTGTCTATTAAATTCACGAGAAACCAAATAAAATGCCATCTAGGTGCATCACCTCTTAGATGTGCTCGACCCACCTCTTCCTGACCGTGGCTCCCGCTGGCGGTCACAGTATAGGTGGAGGCAGTCAGCTCCCGCATCGTCTTAATGCTGGCCACCATCTACACAGTGACACAATACTATTACCTCGTCCATAAGTGAGACATCAATATGAACACGAGAACATATCTTCCTATTTTGTTTGACATAAGTCATTTTGGATATGCATGTGTCTCGAGGGACCACTAGTTGCACGCTGTCCTATGCTGCCTCCTGGTGGCCATGGCATGTACAATATTGCAGTGAACCAACTGAAACACTTGGGTAAGGTGTCTTCTATGAGAGTTGCATTGGTAGGGGAGGTTGAAATAATGTTGACCCACCTTGAGGATCCAGCGGATCATGTCCTTGTGGACCTCCAGGTGAGGGGCGTTCTGTAGGTTCTCCAAGAGGGCCAGGACACTGGCTGTGTTACTGGGGGCTTCCCCTGGACCTAGGACACACACGGCAGTTAAATACACTAGTTAAAAAGTAAATGGAAATCAAACTAATGTTGACCCCCCCCCCCCAAAAAAATGAATACCTGCACAGTGTCATGTTTGACCGTTTGAATGACCCAGATTATTTTGAGCAACATTTCTAAGATTTTTATTTTTCAGCTCTCCTCTCTCAGTTTTACAGTTTCAGAGTGAGAGAGAGAGTTAGCAAAACAGGTCCTGAATTTCAGGCTAACGATAACTCGGACTGGTACCCAGGCTAAGAGGGACTGACTCACGGGAGATTTTGAGGGTGAAGTTGAAAGAGACGTCGTGGTCTTCACTGCTGTTCTTCAACTGCTGCTGTTCCTCCAGCAGACCCATGCCTATTAGGTGGAGCACCTGGAGAGAGAGAGAGAGAGACACACACACGCGTTATGGACAGAGGGGCAGGCCTCTAATGTGCCTACAAATTAGCATAGTACGACACTGGAACAGCACAGTGCGGTCCTGGTCTCCCTCACCCTCTGCAGCATGGACTCTGACCAGTGCCCTCCGCTGGGCTCCACAGCCCACTGCAGCACGGCTCCCAGCATCCCCAGCAGCACATCACACTGCAGAATGTTCACCAGGCTGGCAAAGAGCGGGGAGAACGGGGGCAGCATCGGAGGAGGCAGGGCTACAACAAACGGATTACTTGATAGACAGCTGAAAGACCACAACCAATCACCACAATAGTTACATAATCAATTCCATTTAAAGACGTGCTTCACGTATATAAAGGAGAGGGTTTCTCTGAGACTCTTTACCCATGTCCTCTCCATTCTGTCGCTTCAGCTTCCTCTGGGCTTCCTCTGCCTTGGACTGGTCAGCTCGGGAGTAGTGGTGGAAGTAGAGGTTGAACTGCTTGGCACACTCTGGCCTGAGCTCATACAGCCCTCTGCCTGTCACGCCAGGCTTCCTGTGGGCAAAAAAGGACACGAGTGACCAACATCTCACACAAACTAGACCCAATGGGCGCATCATACATATCAAATTGTCTGATCTTTATTTAGCCAAGTCTTCAGGAACAAACTCTTTCACATTAACAATCTGGGTGGTCAGTTTAAACTTCATGTAAGAAACTAGAGAAAGCGACTTACTTAAACGAAGCAACACTGTCGATCACTCTCTCCATACCAGTCTCCTTGTTCTCCTAAGGAAGGGAGAACAGTTCAACCTCTCTCCAAACACACTAAGACAGTCGTGAAGAGGGCACAACAAAACCTTTTCCCCCTCAGGAGACTGAAAAGATTTGGCATGGGTCCCCAGATCCTCAAAAAGTTCTACAGCTGCACCATCGAGAGCATCCTGACCGGTTGCATCACCGCCTGGTATGAAAACTGCTCGGCATCTGACCGTAAGGCGCTACAGAGGCTAGTACGTACGGCCCAATACATCACTGGGGCCAAGCTTCCTGCCATCCAGGACCTATATAATAATAGGCGGTGTCAGAGGAAAGCCTATAAAATTGTCAAAGACTCCAGTCACCCAAGTTAGACTGTTTTCTCTGCTACCGCACGGCAAGCGGTATCAGAGAGAGAAGTCTAGGACCAAAAGGCTCCTTAACAGCTTCTACCCCCAAGCCATAAGACTGCTGAACAATTAATAAAATGGCCACCGGACTATTTACATCGACCCCCACCCCCCCACCATTTGTTTTGTACAATGCTGCTACTCGCTGTTTATTATCTACATATAATCACTTCACCCCTACCTACAAGTACAAATCATAAAACTTTTTTTTTTTTTAACTTTAGTTTATTTGGTAAATATTTGAACTCTTCTTGAACTGTACTGTTGGTTAAGGGCTTGTAAGTAAGCATTTCACGGTAAAGTCTACACTTATACATCAAGCTGACTCGCGCTACAGTAACAGGATGGGCTGAACTGCATTCCAGCTAACACAAGCCAAAGTGTGTGCAAGGCTACTTAATCTCTTGTGGACAGACTACGTAAACATATGACCAAATTACGCACAATTGTAGTTAGGCCAAGATAGACTAGCGTTTGCACCTCTTCTGCACTGCCTAGGTTCACCACTAGGTGTCAGGGTAGTCAATTCCACGCAGTTAAAGCGTCTCATCCAAAGCTCCAGATGGTGTGTAGATCATGGGAAGTGGGAGCAATCAAAGCAGATGCCAAGACAGTTTATGTCACGTTGACTATGACTCGTTACGAGATATTCCAAGTGAAAACTGCAGTCGGGCAGTCAGCCTGAACTTATGTGTGGTGAAAAAGGGAGTGAGGGAGAGCGAGAAAAGGGGAGAGTGTGAGAGAGAAATATAGTAAGAGTGAGAAAGAAGGAAAGGAGAGAAACAGATAGACAAAATAACACTGGGGTTAAAGTAACAAACAAAAAAATCCCATGACTGAAATTTAAGTCGATCTCAGATTGTCTAGAAAACTTTTGTCCGTACAGACTTTAAAAAAAAAAGACCGATCGGTTTGTCAGAATCATTTGCGGCCCAGAAAATAAGGGCAGTTTCTACATACTTTCTATTGTTTTAGACATTCAAGTGTGGCCTGGAGTGTTTTTTAAACCCAAAATAATAACCCCCCCCCCAAAAAACAAACCTTTTTACTCAAATCTCATACATCCCAGTGATGGAGAACTTGAACACTTGCTAATAGATAGACTAAGATAGAGAAATAGATAGCAAGAGAGCGGGAGATGTAAAGACGGAAGAGAAAGGGGCAGAAAGCAGAGCCTTACGTTCTCAGGCAGGGCCTTGACCAGCTCGCTGTGGGCCATGGGTCTGATACACAGCTGGTGAATGATCTCCCGCTTGATCTCGTCACAGCCTTCCACCTGGCCGACGCCAGCCTCAAAACGCTCACCTGAGACAAACGCACATACCCATCAGGTACTACCACCGCCGTCGTTAACATAAGGAAACAAGTCAAACAGAGGCTCCGAGCACACAAACAACATGATGAAACACACAGGCAACAAGTCCTAGTGAGCGGAAGGATCGTGGGGCACTCACCCACAACCATCATGATGAGATGCAGCATCTCCTCTATTAGAGTGTTGTTCTGCTGGACCACGTCCTAACAGAGACGTAGAGAGTCAGGTCAGTCAGAGATTGACACACACACACCAAAACGGAGTGCAAACGGAGTAAAAAAAAGCCAAAAGGAAGTTGTCATTGTGAGTGAGAGAGCAGACCTTGTTGGTGTTCTCCCTGTTGTAGCTCTTCCTGCAGTCGGCGGAGCTGAAGATGTGGTAGAGCTCGAAGCGGCTCAGGACTATCATCAGGAAGTGGTTGGGATCCATCATGGACGCTCCAGCCTGGAGTAAACACAAACGTAGACGTACACACACAAACTTGTTCAAGCCTGTAAGCCACGTTGTTGACCGTTAAGAGTCATTAGGTTGTTAGCTGAAACAAACCGACCTGCAGCATGATAAGGTCCTTGTCAAACATCTCCACTCTGCACTTGACATTGTGGTAGTAGTAGATCTGCAACCAGAGTACACTATGAGCTCTCTTCATTATAAACACCAAGAGAAGAGCAACACACACACACCACATGTTAGAGTTCTGGTATACAGCGCAGGGGGAAGAAAGGCAATACGGTGGCGGACGGGGCGATTTTACCTGATTCACCAATGAGAAGCCATTTCTCCTCCACATCCCAGCGTGCACTTGGGCACAGAGGACCAGGCAGCGAAGGGGGTGTTCAATCAGCATGGGGGGGCTCAGCTCACTCTGTGGACCATACGAGAGACTTGTTAGAAGACACACACATTTACTAAAAGGTAAGCTGAACATGTTCCAACCGTGCACAGAGACACTCCTGCATGCTTACCAGTGGAAGCTGCTCAGGGAATCTGTAGGCCACCTCCATCTTACTGAGGAGAACGTGGAGACCTAAACAGAAAACCAGCAGTGACCATGTTAACAATGTGCTGACTCTTCATCAATTTCAAAGCATTAGTGGTCTGTCATTCAGCTGTGTGTGTGTGTGTGTGTGTGTGTGTCCTACCTGCAAGTAAGCGGGAAACAGGCAGGTGGATGCTGACTTTCTCCTGAGACACGCAGTAACGGATGGTGTCCACAGAATGTCCACACATGCTCAGTGTGATTGGCTGCTCTCCATCGGTGAAGCCACTGTGGCAGTGTGTAAGGGCTGTTAGGCACTTCTTATAGGCTTCAATCAGCACACGTTCCTGTGCGCGCACGCACGCACGCACGCACACACACACACACAGGGGAAGAAACAATAGGACCACAGGTGAGAGAAGGCAGCTGCGTGTTTGTGTGAGCGAGCGTTTGAGAATGTGAGTTTGTGAGAGAAAGCGAGCGTGTGTACATTCATGTGCATATGAGCGCGCTCACACACACACGTATTTGTCCAGTCACTCACATCTGTGGCACACCACTCCTGCATCATGGAGATGATATGTGTGAGCTTCATCTGCAGGGTGAAGGCTGCCTCCCACTCAGGCTCCATCTCTATGTGCTGGCCCACCTGCCTCACCACAGGGTCCATGCCCTGAGGTGGGAAAGACAGAAAGCACAGATGCTGTTCAACACTACCCCAAATTAACTAGAGACATGGGATGGATCTAATTACTCTAATTTCCTCCATCTGCTCTGGTGTGAAGGAACTGTGTGGGTGAAAGTACGTTTTCCTGCAGGCTAACTAGGCAACCAACCATCTTATTTGTTCTGTTCCAAAGTGCTGCGCAGTCTCAATCATGCCCAGTGGGGTTGTAGGAACTCCCTATGTCTCCTACCACCACTACAAGGTGACCTGTCCTTACCTGCATGCACTTGAACAGCTCCAGGAAGGTGTCGAGTCCCTCCAGGAACTTCTCCCTGAGTTGGTCACTCCACTCTGTGGGCCGACTGATGAGGACGTATCTGCGCACACACAGCAACATCGTTTACAACCCATTCAGAACACACTCCACAGTGGTCAGTATGCTGGCTTTGTATAACACTCACACAACTAATCTACACACACTGTTATATTGCCCAGGGTGTGTGTGTGTGCGCACACATGCATCTTACTTGAGGTCTCCAATGAGGCTCTGTACGCGGCGGAACTTGAAGGCCTGCTGGGCGGTGTAGCGCTCAAACTGGAAGCGGCCCTGCAGGTCACGATGGCGCAGGTGGTCCACAAAAGTCCTGATGATTGTGGTCATCAGGTTCTCCTCTGTTATCAGCATGCGCGCCTGGGCCGGGGAAAGGAAGAGGTTCAGGGGGCCTCAAGTAGCAGGAGTCATTCTGGAGTCAAATCCTTACTACACACAATCTAAGCAAATCTATGTAAAAATGTGACAATATTCTACAGCCTGAAAGTAACTGTCCAGTGGAAATTGCACTTTTTAAAAGTTAATGTTCTGTTATTAACTCATACCCAAATAATGTTGGGGACTCATCCTATACTCACTCCTATGTGGCCAAAGGATACATTGTATCTCAAACAGACCATTTAAAAAAATGCTTGCCATTTCTTCAGAGGAGGATGCCATCTTCCTGAGGAGGAGCAGCTGGCCAATCAGTAGTCTACTCGGGTGAATATTTTTAATAACCGGTATACACCCAGACCAATCCAACACAGAAATGCTACTTTAAAAAAAAACATACTTCATTACCATTTTCTAGAAGGAAAACCATGTACACTCATATTTGTATTAATTATAGGTGATTGAAATCTGAAAACACTGGACAGTTACTTTAAATTACACTACAGCATACAATTGGAATAGCATACGATTCTTTAAAATTTTCTATGACATGGGTATAGTTATTACGACATGAAATGGGATGCTGACTGGATAATGTCGTTAAGAAAAATCACAAAATCTAACGTCAGTATAGCATGCCACACCCTTTTCAAAGAATCAATGTTGAGAATGGAGCTATTCGGAACAGAACTAAGATGACACTCATGATTTAGATCAGTGGTTCCCAAACTGTGGGGTCGGCGGGGAACTCAGTCCGGTTTAGGGCTGTTACGATGATCGTATTACCGCCACAGTCACGAGTCATGACCACAGTCAAATTCCATGTGGCCTTTTAGTCATGGTAAATCGAATAGGCTTCTCCAAGCTTTGATGCTGCTCAACATTTCTCTAGGCTATGCAATTGCATGAGAAAACAGTTGATGGCCTCTATTAAAAAGAGGAGGAGCCCATCAGCTTTCTAAAGACTAGGCCTACTATATTTATTTTTCAACTTTCCTAATATTAAGCACACTACTTAGTTTACAAAAGGAGCATCACCTACCTGGCTGGCATGAAAATGAACCATGGGAACAGAGTACTATTTAAGTGCATCTTTTATTATTTCCCATGCCCCCTGTTCCGAGACAGGTGCATGATCATGGTCCGTTCTAAATCAAAACTAATTTCACACATATATACTATTCTGTATATGCAAAGACAACATTAAATTAAGAATAGTTTGATTGGTGACAATATTAGCCTATCACTTATGAACGATATATTAACACTTGTGAATGATGCCCAGCTTGTGTGCAGTAAGGCAAGAAACAGAGCATGCCTTTGTCGACTTTCTCAAATCAGTCCCACACCTCATGTAGCCTAGCCCATAGGCCTATATGTTTTGTAAAGTGGCATACATAGGCGGCACGTGAGTTTCAAGTTTGGGGAAGATAATTTTCACCTTTATAATTAAGCATTACATGCATAATCACATTTCCGGTCACTTGAGAACAGCGGTTTGCCGCTAATTGATTGTATTTTGGAACATTCCCGCTTATAACCTACTACCGTGTGCGCATTGATGCTCTCAATGTGAAGAAATAGCCTAATGGTTTATCAACATTTTAAGCTAAACATTCTGATCTGTTGAATCAGCCTCATTGCTTTTAAAAGTTTTTGTGATGCTAGTGGTTGTATTAATTTGGGATCTATCACATCCCACGTTCGGAATATAAATTTCTTGCACTGAAGGACAATAGAATAGGTACTCTTGTACTATGGGGGATAGTATTTGACACAGGCTGGTGCTTTTGCTGTTCATTAGGCCTACTCGTACTCATTGGCTGACGAAAAGTAGGCTAAATGGGGTCAGTTCTTCTAACATCGAAATTTGAAGTTTCATGCAGCTTTTCATAAGAGTAACTATTTCTTTGTTTACTGCTCAACACAGAAGAACCGCATGTGCGCGCTCCCTCAAATCGCTTGGAGAAAATATCCTCATACTATAATATATTGCCACGGAATTCCAAGCAAATCTTGTCTGCTAAATGAACTAGTGTAGCCCACAGCCAAATGGCATAGCCAGATCAGGACAATTTCTGTTCTTGTGAAATAGAGAACATTTTCTTCATATCATGACAAAATTTAATGACTGCCACAGCCCTAGTCCAGCTTTAAACTTACTCTTGAAAATGTTAATAGTAGAATGCACAAGGTGCAATTTCGAAATTGGGTAGTCATCATCAGTTCCTCTTGTCAGGTCAGTCGTTGCATACCTTTGAGAGCTATTTATAACTTGTCAAAAATGTCCAGATCAACTAGCCCATGTCAGCTAATGTTTTTAGCCAATTGATTTTGAATACACATTAGACATGGCAAGAAAAAGTGCTTTTAAAATGGCAAAATGTCTATGCACCCCATGACAAAATGTGTAGAATTGCAGGAAATAAGCGTTAAAAACTTCCAAAATTCTCTCCACCAAAAAGAGGTGTGAACAGTTTGTGTCATGAACAGTGCTTGTGCCCACAGAAATAGACGTGTGTGAGCGCGCGCAGAAGGGGAGGGATGTTTCCCAATGCTGGAAGGGCCCCCCTCCCCCGAGTGAAAAAGTTTGGGAACCCCTGACTTAGATGGCCATACTTTCTCTCTATGGACGTGACATCATCCATTCTAAGTCTAAGATCCCTGAGGTTGTCAGCATGCGTCCCATCTCGGATGGTACTATCTTATCTCACCCCGACCCTGCCGCCCGTACTCACCAGCGAGGGCACTGTGAACATTTGCACGGAGAGGTCAGTGACTGAGAACTCCCTGTCGTGGTCATCTTTCACATAGTCGCTCTGCAAGCGCTCATAATTCTAATGGTGTTGGCATGGGGAAGACAAGAGAAGAAGAGAAGGTGTGTGTGTTGAGAGGTGTGTGGTCAGGCGTGGGGTTGGGGTTACTCACCATGGTGGGGACGGTGAAGAGCTGAACTGACAGAGAGGTCACTGACACTACACGCTCGTGATCATCCTCCATAAAATCTGTCTGGAGGCGCCGGTAATTCTAAACGACAAGGGGGACATTCACCTCCTGGTCAAAGGGCGTGGGCCCCTTTTCCTCTCCTCAACCCCCCCCCAAAATTAATTTCTAAGTTCCAGGGAGAAGTAACCCCTAGACACAGATCTAGGATCAGCTTACTCCCCAAATCGAAAAACCTTAACCATTTGGGAGGAGGAAAGCAAAACGGACCTCAGATCAGTGTCTACGGGCAACTTCATCCTTCTCCCCGTTTAGCTTCTGAAGCCCTCCTGCCCTTGACCACCCAGGTCTCTGAAAGCATAGACATAGAATCCCAGAAGAGCATCAGACCAATTGTGTCCAATCAAAGTTAGGGTTAAATACTCCTCCACGTAAGATTTTGAGCAGCCTATCTTAGCTCATGCCACCCAGTGAGCGCATATATCTATGCTCTCATGTTCAGCTCAGGAGACCTGTAGAGCCTTGGCTCCGAGTGTGTGTGTGTGTGTGAGAGCAGAGCAGCCTTTGGGGTCAGACAGGGACCGGGAGTGTGTGGGCCTGAGTTACACGCCAAGAAGGCTAAGAGGAAAGCCACCCAGGAGGACTGGTTAAAGGATGTGATGTAGTTAGTGCCCCCATTGAGGCTTTGTGTCAACACATTCACACAATACAGTCTTCCGTTATATCAAACTTTAATTCAAGACAGTGTCCAATTCCCTGCAATAGCTACACCATACATTTACATTGAGCTAGCACTTACAGTTGAAGTCAGAAGTTTACATAAACTAGTTTTAATGACTCCATCCTAAGTGTTTCAACCACTCCACAAATGTATTGTTAACAAACTATAGTTTTGGCAAGTCGGTTAGGACATCTACTTTGTGCAGGGCACAAGTCATTTTTCCAACAATTGTTTACAGGCAGATTATTTCACTTAAATCACAATTCCAGTGGGTCAGAAGTTAACATACACTAAGTTGACTGTGCCTTTAAACAGCTTGGAAAATTCCAGAAAATGATGTCATGGCTTTAGAAGCTTAGAAGCTGCTAATTGACAACACAATCAGGTTCATCCTTGGGAGCAATTTCCAAATGCCTGAAGGTACCACGTTCATCTGTACAAACAATAGTACGCAAGTATAAACACCATGGGACCACACAGCCATCATACCGCTCAGGAAGGAGACGCGTTCAGTCTCCTAGAGATACTTTGGTGCGAAAAGTGAGAATCAATCCCAGAACAACAGCAAAGAACCTTGTGAAGATGCTGGAGGAAACAGGTACAAAAGTATTTATATCCACAGTAAAACGAGTCCTATATCGACATAACCTGAAAAGCCACAGTTTGCAACTGCACATGGGGACAAAGATTTTACATTTTGGAGAAATGTCCTCTGGTCTGATTAAACAAAAATTGAACTGCTTGGCCATAATGACCATCGCTATGTTTGGAGGAAAAAGGGGGAGGCTTGCAAGTCGAAGAACACCATCCCAACCGTGAAGCACAGGGGTGGCAGCATCATGTTGTGGGGGTGCTTTGCTGCAGGAGGGACTGATGCACTTCACAAAATAGATGGCATCATGAGGGGGGGAAAGTATGTGGATATATTGAAGCAACATCTCAAGACATAAGTCAGTAAGTTAAAGCTTGGTTGCAAATGGGTTTTCCAAATGGACAATGACCCCAAGCATACTTCCAAAGTTGTGGCAAAATGGCTTAAGGACAACAAAGACAAGGTATTGGAGTGGCCATCACAAAGCCCTGACCTCAATCCTATAGAAAATGCGTGTTCAGAACTGAAAAAGCGTGTGTGAGCAAGGAGGCCCACAAACCTGACTCAGTTACACCAGCTCTGTCAGGAGGAATGGGCCAAAATTCACCCAACTTATTGTGGGAAGCTTGTGGAAGGCTACCTGAAACATTTGACCCAAGTAAAACATTTAAAGGCAATGCAACCAAATACTAATTGAGTGTATGTAAACTTCAGACCCACTGGGAATGTGACGAAAGAAATAAAAGCTGAAATAGATCACTCTACTATTATTCCGACATTTCACATTCTTAAAATAAAGTAGTAATCCTAACTGACCTAAAACAGGGAATTGTTACTAGGATTAAATGTCAGGAACTGTGAAAAACTGGAGTTTAAATGTACTTGGCTAAAGTGTATGTAAACTTCCGACTACAAATGCATGTAGATCAGGATTGAGTCCTCGCCCCTGCTGATGTATGTTGACACATTAGTTCCTCATTAAAAAGGGGGCCAGCTGGAGACGCAGGTTCACAATAGCGCCTCCAGTGCTTCTAATGCAGAATGCACTGTGACTTTCCACATAGCTGTGTTACATTAGGTGGCCATACTGGTCCTTCAAATCAAGGGACAAAAGAAGAGGCTTACTTTTGCAAACTGGATAGCAAATAGCTTCTTGTATTTGAGGTCCATGAGAAGGCTGCTCATAAAGAGCTGGTGGTAGACATTCCTGGCCCCTGGAGTGGAAAACAGGTATTACTTAGAACTGTACTCACAGAAAGGCTGTTTATGTTTTATGTGCATTGCAGGAGACAGGGTGGGGTGGGGGGGGGGGGGGTCAGTCAATGCCATCCCAATTCAATCAAATCTCAAAGTAAATAGACATTTGCCATTTCTTTTCGATGAGGATTTTTCAATTATTGAGTTGAATTTAAATGTAATTGTCCCTAACCCTGGCAGGAGAACTAAAACTAAAAGGTCGCATTTCCTCCTCCTTACCTTTCCACATCTTGGAGTCACAGAGCATGAGTGTGTCCACCAGGGAGGAGTTCTCTCCCTCTGGCCCTCTCTCCAGGCCCACCTGACACAGGATCCTCCTCAGAGCGTCTACACACACATCATACACAAGTTCTGTCAATGGGCCTCGGGCAGACACACACAAGGATAGCAAAAGTAAAGACTGACGTGACCAAAACGTATTTTTCATCCAATAAACCACTTATGAAGCGGAATAATACAAAATAAAAAAAAGATTACAGGTTAAATTCTTTATATTTCAAGAGGATACGGAGTGTACAATCCAACGGCAGTTAGACATACTTCACATGCAGCTTGGAAAGAGGAAGGAGGCTGACCTGAGTATCCTATGACGTGGCCCAGCCAGTGGAGGGCTTTGAGAGCAAAGCACTGGTGAGCCACCACCGATGAGTGCATTACCTGGACCCTCAAGGGCTTCGACTGACGACTCGTGTTCCTCTGCAGACGCACACACACAGATTAACACACTCATGAAAAATTACTGTAAAATAACATGGGTTTAATTGGTGGCTGCGGTGGGATGTGAGCATCCGTCATCTCATGACAATTTCAATGGAGATACATCCAGCTCCCCAGACCAGGCTACTCACCACAATGACTGACTTGGCCTGCTCACAGAACGCGAAGTCGCCAAAGCGCACCGATTTCCTTCCCTGTATAGCAGAAGATACAAGAGAATGATTACACACATATGAAGTATGGCTGGGAATTGCCAAGGACCTCACGATACGATATTATCACGATACTTGGGTGCCGATGCAATATGTACTGCGATTCTCACAATTCTATATATATTGCGATAGGATACCACGATTTTATTGTAATGTTCCAAATATATTGCTCAATATCTTTTACATTTTACTTAACTAGGCAAGCCAGCTAAGAACAAATTCTTAGTTACAATGACGGCCTAGACCATCCAAACCCGGATGACGCTAGGCCAATTGTGCTCCGCGTTTGAGGATGTACAGCCAGCCGACTAGTGCTAGCTAACCCTACCTGCTAGGGATGCACGATATATTGTTAAGCATATCGGAATCGGACGATATTAGCTAGAAAATACCAACATCGGCTCTATGTCTAGTTTAACGCTGATGTGCCAAACCGATGTCAAAACTGACGTGCATACGTATAACGTAGGTAGATGACGTGCATACCTATATAACGTAGGTAGATGACGTGCATACCTATATAACATAGGTAGATGACGTGCATACCTATATAACGTAGGTAGATGACGTAATGATGCAACGAAAAATACAGCGCTACACGTGCAACAGCATTCCTAACCTCGCCCACAATGTCTGCTGTGTGGATCTATTTTTCAAGTGTCAAAGGAAGAAAACAAAAAGGCCATAAGCAATGTTTGTGCTGCTATTATTTCCCGAGGGGAGAAAGTGAAATCATTCAATACCACAAACCTAATTACTCATTTGAAAGTGCATCCCCCCCAGATGTTCAGCGACTACTTAGAACAAAAGCAGAAGAAAAAAACTACACTTCCAACAACTAAACACGTTCAAGTCGAGCAGTCATTTGAAAGAGTAAGAACATTTCAGTGAGACAACTCAAATGCGAAATCAATTAACGCCAAGATAATGGCCTTGACAATCAACCGTTCTCTGTCGTGGATGATGTTGGCTTTCGTCGACTGGTCGAGCACCTCGAGCCCCGGTACACACTACCAAGTAGGCAATATTTTTTAGATGTTGCCCTACCGGAGTTACACAGTATTGCTGAAACGCACATCCATGAGCGTCACTGCCATTAGCTTCACGACTGACATTTGGACCAGCGATGTCAGCCCCATGAGGATTCGGAGTCTGACAGCATAGTGGGTCGACGAGGACTTCGTACTGAGGAAAGTCGTATTGCATACTCAAGAATGTGCTGGTTCTCATACCGCTGCTGCCATTTCAAAGGCATTTGAGAACATGTTTGGAACAAAGTACACACTGTGCTACCTGATAATGCACATGACAAAGGCTTTGGAAGAATGCAGAGTCACCAGTTTTCCATGCATAGCACACATGCTGCAACTGGCTGTGAACGAAGGTGTTTTGGACCAACGCAGCATATCTGACAGTGGCAACAGGTAGGAAGATAGTGGGTCATTTTAAAACACTCACAGCTAGCATGTAGCCGGCTGCAAGCAATACAGGAACAGCTTAGAGTAAAAACGAAAAGGCTTAAGCAAGACATTTCCACCAGATGGAACAGTACTTTTTACATGACGGAGAGCCTGCTGGAACAAAAACGAGAACTTGGCGCGTACGCAGCCGACTATGAGTTACCTGCAACAATCAGTACAAACCAGTGGACTCTCATTGAAAACATGAACACACTCCGAGCTCCATTCGAACAACTGATTAGAGAAATAAGCTCATCAACTACGTCGGCAGCAGACGAGTGATACCCCTCTCCCATGGCATTGAAACACCTGCTCAACAACACTGCCGACACAGACCGTGCGGTTAAAACTTGCAAAAGTACTCTAGTAGAGGCTGTGAACAAGAGATTCAGTGGTATTCTCTGAGCCTCTTTACTGTCTCACCACCATGCTCGATGCTAGGTACAAGGACCGCTGCTTCGATGCAGACAAAAAAACAAAAAAAACAGGGTTTATGTGAAATGTTACATACACCTCTGGACAAGATGGAAACGGACAGTGACAATGCGCACCAAGGAAGAGGACCCGCGACGGAAGAAGCCACGGACAGACAGAGCTGAAACTTCCCTGCTTGACATGCATGATGAAATCCTGCTTGAGAATGAAACGACTGAACAACAAAACAGCACAGCAATTGAAAGAAATTGGTTTTGATTGTTTTTCTGGTAATGGGGACATACGGAAATTCCAACAAAATAACTTTTTGGTCAGTGTGTGCGTGTGTGTGTGTGAGACGCGTTGTATTGTCATTTTCTGTTACTACATCGGCCATCATTTGCCAATGTTGATCTATGCCTAATGATACTTTGGAATGTAGGAATAATGCAATATGTTGTATTTAATGTACTAACCCCCTTTCTCATTATTTGCAGATACTAGCATACCTGACAGAACCTACTATTACCAGGAATGAAGATGCACTTGGATACTGGAGAAGTAACAAGCATCTTGGTGCTTCCCTGTACTAGTGCGGACAGTGAGCACCTTTTCAGTGCAGCTTCACACATTGTAGACGGAAAAAGAAACGGACTCTCTCGAGCAGGTCCTCTTTGTGAAGAAAAACCTCCCCCAAATGTTACAATTGTAAACGGGCAGTCATATTGTAGCCCAGTCATCTATAGTCACGGTTGTTTTTTCATGGCTGGTATAGGTCAAGATTTTCATTTCATTTAAAACTAAGCAGTTTTGTTCTTTTGTTTATTTATTTTTATTTCCTAAATGAAAGATGAGATGTGTTGTAAATTTGCTCTCATTTTACTAGTCAAGTCAGCTGAGCACATTTGAATAGCTGAAGTTGTGCCATTTATAGCAGTTCAGGACAGCCTAGAGACAGTCATATTTTCAAGCAGTTAAAGCTAAAATGATGAACTGCATTTTAGTTGCAACCAATATTTCTTTCAAAGCAGATTTAAGTTTCTCCATAGAGTCAAGATTGGATAGTGAGAAGAGCCACAAAAAACTTAACCATCTTCGTAATGGGGGGCAGCTAAACTATTTGTGTCATGAATATCTGTTGTGCTAATAAAATACATTCATGGTTGTCATTTCTATCAATTACAAGTTATTAAACAATCTGTTCCTAACTGAACATATGACACCTTGTTTCAACTATTTAACTGTACTAGAATGCTTAAAAGGCAGGCTAAAATTTTAAATATTGGTTATCGGTATCGGACAAAAATGTCATGTCGGTGCATCCCTACTACTTACAGTAGTAAAATAATGTTTAACTAATTAATACCTGGAGTCAAATATAGATATAATATTGCAATATGTAACTATAAATGTCCCCCCCCCCATCACTAATATGAAGCCATTAGTCATTAACACACTCACATCTCTGTCTACTGTGGTGGCAAAGCTGACTGCTTCTTTCTGGGTGCAGTTGACAGCCTTCTGGAGGGTGTAGATGACTTGCTCGTAGGTGTGGACCTCGTCATTGAAGAGCATGCAGTAATAGGTGTCACCTCGGTCTCTGACAAATCAAAAAGACGTGAATATCAACTGGCTAGAGATGAAAACAATTTTGTTGTCATGACGACCAGCAAGAACGTGACATGTAATCACAAATAACTTCCTGTGTGCGGGCGTGTACATACGGAGGCTCTAGGCCCGGGGGCAGTTCATCCTCCTTGTCCCAGGTGAGCATGTCCACGGCGTATTTCAGCACAATAGCGAAGACATTATAGCAGCGGGCAATCATGTCTGTTGACAGGTGGGCCAGGGGATCCTGCAGATACACAATCAAACAATGTTGTGTCAACCTCAAAGAATGATTCAAGTGGCAATTAGCAATCTGTAACAACTTGTAACAATGTGTAGTAACAGCAGCGAATGAACGGTGTACTTTTATTAGATGTGAATGAGACATGATATACAGTCGCAGCGGCTGAGAGCTGCTCACCTCCTGACAAGAGTCACTGATGTTGGGCTCATGTTTCTGACAGTAAGGGCCCTTCTTCCAGGCCTCTGTGTCTCCACAATCACAGAAACCCCCTCCCCCAGAAGTCGTCATCTGAAGGGGAGACGATATGTGAGGCAAGACAACACAAGTACATGTACACAGTCATACGCAGCAGACAGAGAAGCTTCTGGATGGTTTACATTTGGAAGACGACAACAACGACCACCTTCTACATCACCTGCATTGCCTTTCAATTGTTTAACTTGGGTCAAGCTTCCCACAATAAGCTTCCTCCTGACAGAGCGGGTTTGTAGGCCTCCTTACTCGCACACTTTTTCAGTTCTGCCCACAAATTTTCTATAGGATTGAGGTCAGGGCTTTGTGATGGCCACTCCAATAGCTTTACTTTGTTGTCCTTAAGCCATTTTGCCACAACTTTGGAAGAATGCTTGGGGTCATTGTCCATTGGGAAGACCCATTTCTCCAAAAAGTACAATCTTTGTCCCCACGTGCAGTTGCAAACCGTAGTCCGGCTTTTTTTATGGCCGTTTTGGAGAAGCTTCCTTGCTGAGCGGCCTTTCAGGTTATCTCGATATAGGACTTGTTTTACTGTGGATATAGATACTTTTGTACCCGTTTCCTCCAGAATCTTCACAAGGTCCTTTGCTGTGGTTCTGGGATTGATTTTCACTTTTCGCACCAAAGTACGTTCATCTCTAGGAGACAGAATGTGTCTCCTTCCTGAGCGGGATGACGGCTGCGTGGTCCCATGGTGTTTATACTTGCGTACTATTGTTTGTACAGATGAACGTGGTACCTTCAGGCGTTTGGAAATTGCTCCCAAGGATGAACCAGACTTGTGGAGGTCTGCAATTTTCTATGAGGTCTTGGCTGATTTCTTTAGATTTTCCCATGATGTCAAGCAAAGAGGCACTGAGTTTGAAGGTAGGCCTTGAAATACATCTACATCTCCAATTGACTCAAATGATGCCAATTAACCTTCCAGAAGCTTCTAAAGCCATGACATTTTTCTGGAATTTTCCAAGCTGTTTAAAGGCGCAGTCAACTTAGTGTCTGCAAACTTCTGACCCACTGGAATTGTGATACAGTGAATTGTAAGTGAAATAATCTGTCTGTAACCAATTGTTAGAAAAATTACTTGTGTCATGCACAAAGCAGATGTCCTAACCGACTTGCAAAAACTATAGTTTGTTAACAAGAAATTTGTGGAGTGGATGAAAAACGAGTTTTAATGACTTCAACATAAGTGCATGTAAACTTCTGAATTCAACTATACATACTTCTGCCCTGAAGTAGTGTTTTAGAAAGTTCTAGAACACAAACAAAGAGGAGTAAGACAAAACCAGAATGCATAAGTAAGCACTCAAGGTCATATTTTCTGCAGATCAATTCACCCTACCCCCCAATCCTAACCTTAACTGTTAGTAGGCCTAAAAACTACAGTATATACCTGACCCTGTATCAGTGGTTAGGGGCAACTTGTACCTACTCTTGGGTGAACAGAGCTTGAGACCTGAGGATAGGTGCACCCATCCTGAGACTCACATGGCAGGAGAGTGGCAAGCCAGGCTAGGCCCAAATGGGATTAGCCTGACTGATCCTCAGCCTGGATTCAGAGCAGCAACTGGATGACCCATCTCATGGCAATCACCCACTCACTTACCTACCCATTCAGCACTTCTACTGAAACCTAGTGCTGAGCGATTTGTGCTTTTTGAGGTCGGTTCAGTTTTGGTTGATTTTTTTTTTTAATAATCATGTTTAGGTTATTACTATTTTTATTATGAAATAATTATATTACAATGTTAGAGCTTTTAATGGATATTCCAAAGTCAAAAATAGTGAACATTCAATTGCCAAAACATTTAAAATATTCCATCGTCTGTGTCAGGTCCACATTGGGTAGACATCAATGGAAGAAATTAGGAAATGACTATGAAATATAATATTTCAGTTGTGTATATTACATAATGTACTGTCTTTTGTCATCCTATTTCGCTGGCCTGCCTAAGTTTGCTGCAGAGCTGTCTGCCAAAATACATTTGACTAGCTCTTCAAAGTAAATAAGGCATTCTTTCACAAACCGTCTCTGTCCCTCTCGTCGTTGTGTACATTTCTCTCTCATGCGGTCTGTGTGCATATAACCTAACGTAGCAGGCGTAAAAGTGTATCCTTCCAAAGAGTTGTATATAATGATGAGATACTCATGCCTCTGCCCTAACAATGGAAGTCGTTGTCCCAAAGGCAGGTGACAAGCTTAGGTCCAAAATAAGCCCATAGAAATGTATTGGACTTTATTTTGGACAGATTTTGGCTAGAGTAAAACCTCTCGCTTTGCCTCTTCCTCTCTGATCCGTCTCTGTCCGAGCTGTAAAAAACAGGCGCAATGGATTATGGGCATTGTTGTTCATTACCATGGCTATGCGGTGAACTAGGTTGAATATTTGCTTAATGAAAACTACAACTCCCTTCCGCCCAGAGTCCTACATAGTTCTCGACTTCTCGTGAATGATTTCTCTGTAGAGAAACGGCACGTTGGGCTCACCAATATTTATTTCTTAAATGAATGGAAATCAAGTTATTGAACCAACGTGGGTCAATTAGTTGTTTCATAAACAAAATGACAGTTAATGGCTCAGCACTACTAGCCATTGTTTGGGCTGTTGGCCTGCTTATACTGAACCCTTGAGTGTATGATAGAGGTTGTGTGGTCCTTCTTACCCTGTAGCGATGTTCTTTATGCACACTGCCCAGGAAACACTGCATACAAAGCACACAGGTGGGGTCTGCAGCACATTCCCTGCAGGAGAGAGAGCTAGATTGTGAGAGAAGCAGGAGGGACAGCAACAGTACCTAACATTGTCTTCCAGGGTTCCACCAGGTCATGTCTTGATCCCATGCTACCCTCTTACTCAATGCCAATACAAAGGAGGAGTTGTTCAGGAAAAATAGAAACAATACTCATGGAATGGATGTTCAATTAGGCACATACAGTACAATAAGCATGGGAGTGCATTGTAATGGCTTTCCATTGAACACGCACTTGGGTGTGTATGGGTGTGTATGGAATTAGCTAGTATGGTCAAGCTGATCCTGTAAACGGAAGTGACCTCGACCTTATCGAGACAGCACCGCTTACCAGGAAGCTTACGGTTTGACCTGAGACTTAACACAGGACCAACCTGACCCAATTCACAGGAAAGGACAGCTAGCATACGTATGTGTGTCTGTCTTTCTGTCTGCCTGTCTAACGAGACCTCAACTACCCCCACCTGCATGAGTAGGTGGGCTCTCCCACTCTGAAGACATGTCCACAGAGCTGTGATGGCTGGTTGTTCTGCTCCAGCTTGGCAAGGCCTGTGGAAGGGTCCTCCCCACACAGGTACCACTCTAGAGGGGCTTGCAGCAGCAGCTGGGCCAGCAGGTCCTCACTCTGGGGGTTCAGGTTGGGCCCCAGGCAGTAGATCTTGGGTACATAGCGGGCCAGGTGCTGGTATACCTCCTTGTACAGGTCGGTCACTTGGAGCCATTTCTGTGTAGAGGGGGGTTAACAGTGAGACATGAACATTACAACAAACCTGTTGTTCGCTTTTCAGACCTCAGGACATTAAACACAGTCCAGGTCCAACTTGTATGAATTTGACTTAGTTATATGGGGTGGTCTTTATTGTATGATGAGCAGAGCTGAATCTTGAATGATGAACATACATATGTTAGCCTATAGGCAGGGCTCCAGACTGCGACCATTTAGTCGCATTTTGCGGCCCTTTGACTTTTTAAATCATACTGGTTGCATCGGCGTGAGCTGCACATTCTACATGGTCACTCACTCCAAAAGGCCTATTTTTTTAATTAGGAGGTTAAAACCATGGCCAGTAAGTGCAATTGCCTCATGTTTCCTGTAATGAAAGTATCTGGCATGCCCCTTTGCCTGTTTTGCTGGGGCTTTGCTGCTTTGATAAGCGAGCCACTCACTCCCGTTCTATATTAGAGCCCAACCTTTATGTTTTTTGGGGTCTGATACCTATTCCAATTTTTGGGGGGGACAAAACCTGCCGATGCATCTGCCGATATACTTTTTTCCATCCCGAATTCTCAAATTTCCACCCAAAACAACAACTGTCCAAGAAAAATCTTTCAAATGTAGATTTCCTATGTTGTTAAATTAAATGACATCATGAGAATGACCACAAGTGTTCATATTAGTATGAGATTCCATTTTTTCATCCTATTTATTGAATATCGGTTATCAGTGGAAAAAAATCATCTGATACTATTATAGCGGTAAAAGGCCAATATAGTCCGATAGCGTCGGTCGGGCTCTATAAAATATAACAGCCTAATTGTCAACCCACAATTCCTGACAATCACTGAATCACTTGCATGAAATAGTAGCTATTTTTACCTATACACGGGAAAAACGAGAAAGACCAGACTACTGGAATTCTTTGCATGTAGGTCGTTATCAATATAGCTAAAAAATATATATAATCACCTGCCCAATGGGGCAACCTCAGAGCAGGCTCAACTTCCATGACTGCTCAGTTCACTTGCCCCAGGCAATAGGGGAACCCTTAAAGTCAATCCTAGCAAATAATAATTCAGCAAATGACAGTGATAAAGTAGCACAGTCACATCTAGTACATGGCATGTTGCGTCATATGTGGAGAGTGAGCTCTTAGCCTGGTATATAGCCTGCAGGGGGGCAGATGTCACATGTAGACAACATGTAGTCTTAGGCTGAGTGTAATGGGGAAATGAAAGACCACTGAAGTTGATATTTCGTTTAGTGTGATCAACACAATGTTTAGCATATTTAGAATTAAACGTGATGCTTTTGTTATGGATTGTTCTCACATCTGTTGGTAGTGATTGACACCAGAGCTACTGAAGGCCCAAGTACAAGGACACTACTGGCAATTTGATACATTTGTAATACATTCTGGCTAGCTAGGGAAGTATTCACAATCAACAAGTGCTGTATCACACTGGATGGGCCATGGGTAATGGAAAACATCTGTTTTACTGTTAATAACAATAGTAGGTAGAATTAATAACTAGCTAGTTAGCTAGCTTTGTGCAAATAGCTAAATTCAAGCTTTTCTGTAACCTGGCATCACTACCCCTTGATCAGATGGACAGCATATTTGCGTTTTGGTACAACAGAAGTACATTCATTTCCAAAGTAATGCTGTGATTGCAGAGGCAGTTGCAGTGCGTTCTTTGTTTTGTGGGGTACATTCATTCATTCAATGTATGCATTAAATTGACTTGACAGAAATAGTAGCAAAAGTTGAATTTTTGTTGCACATATCCAGGAACAATTTTGGATTACATTATGAAAAAAAGTTTGCCGGCAGAATGTATTATGCAGAATTGAAGCAATGACGCTGTTGGTCTGATCAGGGGGCTACGATGCTAGCTGGTTAACGCCTCCATCACACCGACAGAGATCTGCTTTGGGGAAACCAGAAGTACATTCATTTCCAATGGAACGATGCCGTTTGCCTTGCAACATTGTCAGTTTTAGTGCGTTGTGTGTGGTGAATAGGTTGGATTTATCGAACGTATGCGAAGACGGTTAGACAGAAATGGTAACAGAAGATAAATGTTAAACTTTTGTTGCACACATATCGAGTGGTTGCTGTGTACTATTTTGCGCTAACACTGTCGGTGTGACACAGGCATAACGGCCGAGCTCTCCCCCAACTACACCCCACTCTCCCCAACTGGTTGTGTTAACATTAACGTTAACAGGGCGGGTTTCACGGAGCGAATAAGGTTAATTATCAACAACAGATATTGCGGGTTTGTTGGTACGCAAGTTGTACAGAATAGCTAACTACTGCTGCTAGTTATGGAACAACAACTGCTTGACGTTCAGACAGTGCGGCTAACAAATTATGTTGGCCGGCAATACCAAAAATACTGTCTGCCAAGTGACCCTAGCCTAAAACGTTAGTTAGTATTGTTTAAAATAATCCTGGACACATTCCTACCAATATAACATAGCTGGTGTAGTATCGATTCCAATCAATATATTACAGTTATGCAATGCCGTAGGTTAGCGAATGCCATTTTCTAGAACGCTAGTTAGCATTAGCTATGCTCCCGTACTGTAGCCTAGGCCATCATCATCATCGCATTGAAGAAAAACAGGTCGAGATGGAAAAATATAGAAATGAATATAGTCGATGGAATTGGTGCGCTCTGCACCCTTTGATAAGACACATCACATCAAATATATACACACATGGAAACTGTCACATACCGAAGCTGTGTCCTTGGCAGAGAAATTCAGGAATTCGGTACACAGAGCAGACGGTACTTCACGATCAGATTCTGCCGCCGCCATCTTCGCTAGCTAGTCCGTCCAGTGTGGAAGGAAACGGATATCAGCCGTTCGTAGTGCGGACGAGAGAGTAGGGAAACTTTAAAGCTGACTAATGGAAAATGAGAGGCTGTAGGATCAACGATGACACAACGTGGTCAGGGAACAGCCCAGCCGAGGGGACTTTTTTCTAAGGTGACTGGGGACAGGAGACAAACTGTAGTAGCCTACATACTAGTAGTTGTAATATCAGAATCAAAATATTCATCATTAATATTCTGATGGTGATTGTAGTGACATACTCCATAAAGTCATGACAAAATATGTGCAAAACCTTTATTTACACTGTACAATAATGTTGAGCATGTATCTAATGCCAGACAGACCTGCCAGACATTAGCGGAACATTGTTAATTCTCGTTTAAAAGGCAGCATCATAATCTGACCAGATCAGTAAATCACAACTAAATGGTTGGTTCTTGATTCCCCCAAACATTTAGGCCTACAAAGCCCTGGGATAACTGAGTCAACTAAATAGGCTAGATTGATAAAGAGGTCACTGGAAATAAACAATACAAATGGTGGGAAAAGTTTGGACACACCTACTCATTCCAGGGTTTTTCTTTATTTTTACTATTTCCTACATTGTAGAATAGTAGTGAAGACATCAAAACTATGAAATAACACATATGGAATCATGTAGTAACCAAAAAAAGTTAAATCAATTTTCAATTTGAGATTCTTCAAAGTAGCCACCCATTGCCTTGATGACAGCATTGCAAACTCTTGGCATTCTCTCAACCAGCTTCATGAGGTAGTCACCTGGAATGCATTTCAAATAACAGGTGTGCCTTGGTAAAATATAATTTGTAGAATTTCTTTCCTTAATGCGTTTGTTGTGACAAGGTGGGGGTGGTATACAGAAGATAGTCCTATTTGGTAAAATACCAAGTCCATATTAGGGCAAGAACAGCTCAAATAAGCAAAGAGTAACGACAGTCCATTATTACTTTAAGACATGAAGGTCAGTCAATCCAGAAAATTTTAAAGACTTTGAAAGTTTATTCAGGTGCAGTTGCAAAAAACATCAAGCGCTATGATGAAACTAGCTCCCATGAGGACCGCCACAGGAAAGGAAGACCCAGAGTTACCTCTGCTGCAGAAGATAAGTTCATTAGAGTTACGAGCCTCAGAAATTGCAGCCCAAATAAATGCTTCACAGAGTTCACAGACCATCACATGATCGGTCTTTCTCACAGGCTACAAGTGAAGACAAACACATCGGGGACTCAACTGCGTGGGTCCCTATCCAATTCTGAGGTGCATATTGAAGATATTGGAAGAACTGTCCAAATTTACTTTTTGTCAGCCAACAAGATGAGTAGGCCTAACGAACAGCAAAAACACTAGCCTATGTCAATCTACTATCCCCCATAGTACAAAAGTTGACCTATTCTATTCTGTGCAAGAAAAAACATAGTCTGGAACAGTTGTGGGATGCGATAGATCACAAATTAATACAACCACTAGCATCAAAAAAACTTTTTTACGCAATGTGGCTGACGACACAGATCAGAACGTTTAGCTTTGAATGTTGACAAACTATTAGTCTATTTCCTCACATTATAAGTACAGCAATGCGCACATGGCAGTAGGCTATAAGCGTGAATGTTCCATTAGCGGGAAAACACCATTATCAAAAGTGACCGCAAACGTGATTATTTTATATGATAAAGGTGCATTTATGAAACACACTCGCTGCTAAGGTGTGCTCCATGAGGTGTGACTATGTGTGACTATGATTAGAAAAAGTCGCCAAAAAAAGGCTTTGTTTCTTGCCTTATGCTGGGCATCATTCACATGTGATAATATATCATTCACAGGTGATAGGCTACTATTGTCACCCATCAGACTATTCTTGATATAATCTTGTCTTTACATATATAAAATGTGCTATATATAAAATTGCTATATAGATAGGGTTTCTTGCTAAGATATCGACAGCTTCAACATTTAATAGGTGAGTTTAGGCCTTTCAAATTCCAAGAGAGAATAGCTAGTGTTGCCATTGTTAAAAACATTTTTTTATATATTAACGATTCAATTGTTAGCTGTAGTGTTAATAAGCCTATGGATGTGAAACAAAAAGCTGGACCCACAGGGAAACCGACACATTGGTAATTCCCCACGAAAAGCGAACCCCGCCCCACCATGTGAACAATTCCCTCCTCATCATTGTCTTATGCTGAGGGCAGCATCACAGCCATAGGCTAGGCTACGTGATTTTGTGTGGATAGCATACCTAAATATTGAGCCAACCAAATTGTGGTCAGTCTAAAATAAAATCGGTTGGCTCGTCCCCTTGTGTGTTGGCCTTAATGTGCTTATCGAAGGAGTCTTGAGCCTCCTTGGCAGTGGAAAAAACATCTGCGTTGTATTCTAGAAGGTCAAAATTAGTTTTGCATGGCGGATGAAGCCGCATCTCAGGTTTAGCTTGCGTAGCTGGGATCTCACCTCGTTGTAGCTCGCCCTCTTTTCAGCAGTTCAGCACTCAGATCTGGGTAGATGCTGAGCCTCTTCTTTGCATAGGTCAGAGCCCCCGAATCCGTTGTGAGGCGAACAATTTGTCGTTTGACTTCAAAACTGTGGATTTGTACAATCATAGACAAAAGATCCGTTCTGGAGAGGACTCGTACGTACGGTGCACAATGTTTATCAGCGGCATGGGACCCAGTTTCTCCTGCCCAAACAGTTCATAGAAAAGATTGCTCATGAAGGAAGTTGGGTTGCCCGCTTCCACACCAGTTTCAAGTCCTGTGACCCCCACATTAAATGTATTTTTTGAGTTATTCTGTTTTAATTTTTAGGAAATGTATTTCAGGTCATGGAGTCGCCCTTCTGTCAGATTGGCCACTGTCTCTAAACTTTCCACTTTAGTTGAGTAGGTATCCACTTTAGCAGTGCAAGAGCAGTGCAAGAGATTCATTTATTGGTTTTTAATTGCAAGTCGAAGGCAGAGGTAATGTTGTCACGATCAATTTCTCGGATAGTAGTGGCCAACTCCTTCTGTTGTCGGGTGTTAAGAGCCGCCATGTTCCCATAGGTGAATTGTGAATGGACAGAATATGCCAGCTACTGGAGCGAAACAGACCTGCTATTGTTCCTTGTAATACAGTAAATGTCCCACACCTTAATGTGATGTTATATGTAAACAATTATTTTGAAAATATTTATTTTGCAAAAGAAAAGCCACGCATTTCAATGCATGCCACCGGAACCGGATTTGACAGATTTTAAGAATATCCGATTCGTTGAATATGCACCAATCCGGCGTCCTCCTCCTATCCTCCACAATATGCTTCCATTTGACCTCTTTACCGCATCTATTAGATTAGCAAACATATACTGCATGTATTGTAGTCATACCATAAGATACCATAAATGATCTGAATAACCTAAAAACTGATAAGGAGACAGATGTTAGTTAGAAGGTTTCATCCTTATTGTCTGGTCCTGGATCTCGTGTTGCTTGTGCAGTCTCTGTGGTTACAAGCATCTTCAGCATCAAGGAGTCAACCTGTTGAGGCCCTGAAGGATTGGATATTACAACACTCATGAGTTCAAAGTAAACAGGTCAAATTGGACACACCCTGTACTTGTAAAGCAGACTGCTGAGACACCCTGTGGCCATCTGCAGAGTGCACTATGCAATTACAGGCTTACAACAAAGGGTTTCTACATACACATGGGTTACGGATGTAACCTTGGTAGAGTGTTTGGTTGCCAAACCACCTATGGGGAACTCCTTCCCTTCACCCGATGTGATTGAGATACTTAATATCAAAATATGTTTACAGTCACGCCACACCCTTACTGTACCCATGTGACCTGTCACTATAAAAGGCTGTGTGGTATGACATACTGTCTATTACGTCACTCAAACCTCACGGAGGTGGAGGAACGACATGAAAGCTTGGCGACCCGATACTCAGAGCACCAAGGTTACATCCGTAACCCAACGCTCTCTTTCTTTTTCGTTGTTGCAGCAAGAGAAGCACTCAATGCCCTAACCGGACAAGTGTATGCCACTCACAACTCTCCTGTGAGAAGTGGGGAGGCAGGTGAAATGCCGCTATGATTAAGGGCTGGTTAGCATGTGATGATGAAAGCACCTTAAGTAAGAAGGCTGGATTTGGCCGAAGCACTGCCTGAGATCCAACTTCTGCTAAAGTGAGACATGAAGGATGGGTAGAAGGTGCATGTGATTATCTAACACGCTTGGCTGAAACAATAGCCAATAGAAAGGCAGTCTTGACTGAGAGCTCATTAATCTCAAGTGAAGACAGGGGCTCAAATGGTGAAAGTAGGACAACATCTAACTCCCATAAGGGTACTGAAGGAGCCTTGGGGGGCTGTAGCCTGTGGGCTACTTTCATGAATTGTGATACTAGAGGGTGTGCCTATGGTGATGCATCAATGTAGATGGGGACTCTTCTGTAGCCATAACCTGGAGGAAATCAAAATGACAGAAATTGGGCAGGAAGATGGCGATTCCGCATGGTCGACACACCACTTCCTGAACACATTCCACTTGTAGGAATACAGGGTTAGCACAGAGGATGCCCTGGCTGCCTGAACTGTATCAATTAAGGAGGGCAACCCTGCAGCTACAAGGCGGTCACACTCAGGTGCCACTCCCACAACTTCAGTATGCTGGGTTTGGGGTGCCAATGCTTGCCATTCGCTTGTGACAGGAGGTCCACTCGAAGAGGGAGTCCCCATGGTGGGAGGTTGTCAGCTGTACAAGGTCTGAAAACCAAGTAGAATTGACGCACTCTCAAGACTGATCTTCCAAGACCTGACGGAGCAAGGAAATTGGTGGAAACACATACAGCAGCCCACTTGGCCATCTGTGTAATAGGGTATTGACTCCAATTGGGCCTGCCGGACCATTTGTGGAGAACCACATAGGAACATGGGTTGAGTCTTGCAATGCGAACAGATCAGTGGTGGCCTTTCCAAATTGCGCCCAGATCATCTCCACTACTGTAGGATGTATCCTCCAGTCTGACGGAAGAGGGTCTCCTCTGGAGAGGTCTGCTGCCTGATTCTCCACCCCAAGCAGGTGTTCTGAGGGATGTAAGGTGTCTGTTTGCCCAAAGCAGTAGCTCCCTTGCTACCTGGTGCAGTTCCATGGACCTCAGTCCGCTCTGGCGGTTGATGTTTGCAATCACGGTTGTGGTGTCTGTCCGTATCAGTACATGTTGTCCTCTCAGTACTGGGAGGAAGTGCCGGAGTGAAAAGGTCAACCGCCTTGAGCTCCAGTACGATGATGTGAGCCGTTTTCCATGGTGCTGACCATACACCACGGGCCCCTGACTGGTTCAAGACTGCTCCCAATCCCTGTAGGGAGGCGTCTATGGTCAAAGTCACCCGGTTGTGAACTGCAACTAGAAGCACTCCACTGGGAGTTTGAAGTGCTAGGCGCCACCATTGTTTTGTTCTCCAGCAACTCATTGATGTTATCAGCTTTTTGTGTTTCTCCCTTCTGGGACACAGATAGTGTCTGTTGTACATCTGCTCTATTGGCCGAATGTGGAGCAAGCCCAATGGTACAACATGGACTGCAGCAGCTAGGAGGGCTAGTAGCCTCTGACTCGTCTTGTGACGTCACCTGTTTTCTCAGTTTGAATGTTGAAAGACAATTAGTCAAAGATGCCACTATTTCTGGAGAGTGTTGCTCGCATGACTTGAGTGTCCAGTGTCAAGCCCAGGAAGTGCACACACTGGGACCAGAGAAGTATTTTCCAAGTGCCTTGTTAGTCCCAATTCAGAGAGGTGATCTGAGACCATGGATGCATGTGCCAAAGCTTGGCTTTGCGACCCTCCCTATATTAGCCAATTATGTAAGTAGTTCAGGAAGCTGACTCCTGCTTGGGGAAGTGGGTCTAGCGCTGCGCTTATGCACTTTGTGAAAGTGTGAGGGGCAAGTGAAAGGCTGAAGGGTAGAAAATGAAATTATGCGTCTTTCAGGTCCACTGTGGTGAACCAATCTTCCTGGTTGTACAAACTGAAGGATGGTTTTGATTGTTAGCATTTTGAAGGGCTGAAAGATGACGATTCAGGCACTCTAGTTCCAGGACCGGACGGAGGTCTCCGCCCTTTTCTGGCACCAGAAAATAGATTGAGTAGAATCAGAATTAGTTTTGTTGAGCTGGTTCTACCTCTTCAATTGCATGCTTTTTAAAGGAGATTACTGAGTGTTTGCTTTTGAGCAAGGTTGCAAGCTGTTGTTTTCAAGACACCCCTGAAACGTGGGGATCGCTACCAAAATTGTAGTCCATAGCCTTGTGTTAGAGTGCGTAACCATTGACCTTTTCCAGCTCAGGACCGAGGCTCTGCGTGCTTTGGTGCAGAGGGGACACAGCTTGCATATGGTTCGCCTCTGCCTCTTGGGTGACGCTGTGCTCCACCTCTTCGGTAGGGCTGAGAGTGTCTGTTCCTCCACTCCTGAGTAGGTGCAGCGTGAGTCTGATCCTGGCTTCTTGGCATTCCAGTTGGGGCCCTGGGACTGGAGTAATGGTTTGCTGGCTGATGCATTCTAGGATTTGGAATGAGGCGCTGAAGCGTCATCTGTGCTTCTCTGTCCTCCTTAGACACTTGGAGGAGGTGGGCCGCAGCTCCTACTGATAGAAGGCCAGTATTGCTGCTGAATTGCTAAGCCTAGCGACTGAAGTAGTGCTGTCATGTGCCCTGCATAGGAAGCGATCAGATGCCCTGCATCATTTGTTAGGCAGCTCTTGGTCTGAACTGTGACTGAGCGAAGCAGGCATAACAAGCGAAGCAAATTATTTGTCCATACAGGGGAAAATGGGCAAAACTATTCTCATCTGCACCGTGAACTGTAGCTAAGCGAGTGCATATGCTTGGAATGTCAGGGGTTCTGTCATTTGGGAGGGCTGAGAGAGGGTTGATATGGGTAGGTCTATGAGACGCCATCAGAGGGCTGATAGAGGTAGGTCTAAGAGTCCAGGTAGCGGACTGAGAGTAACTATGTAGAACACCTCAAGATAAAAACGTAATATTCAATATCGGTAAGTTAGACTAAATATTAGCACTACACAATCTGGTGGGTGATAACCTTCAATCTGGATAACAACACAAAACAAATCTTAAGACTAGAGAAATGTATCGACAAATACTACGAAAACAAGCAACACCCAAACATGACGGAGAGTAAGACAAGGGAACCTATTTCAAAAATGAAAACGTGACTCTTCTACAGACTCAGACAATTTAATATTTTCACCACCGGGAATGGTAAAGGTTGAAACCGATCTGCTAGTCAGAGAGGATATAAAAGAGTTGAAGGCAATTCTCTAGATGAGTGTCGAAAAAGCTGCGACATTGGAGAAAGACACAAACAAGCTAAAAGAGACAGTCAATGAGATTGAAACCGATGTTAATGAACTTAAAAAGGAGGACATATTTCTGAGAGAAGCTTTACTTGACATACAGACTAGAGCCATGAGAGATAATCTGGTATTTACAGGTATCCAAGAGAAAGAAGGAGAAGTTCCTGAATGTGTAGTTAGAGAGTTCCTCCTTACAGCGCTTCAGATCCCACGCGAAGCTGTCGACAAAATCCAACTAGAACGTGTACACCGTTTCGGACAGAGGGTAGAGGTATGAATGCCCAATGGTTGCCAAATTTGCTTTCTTTAAAGATAAAATAATGGTTAAAAGCCTGGGTAAAAGACTTGCTGGCACAAAAATTGGCATGAATGACCAGTTCCGAAAGGAATTTACAGAACGGCATACAATTCTGTATCCAATAACTAATTGGAACACAAAAGCACTAATTCAACATGATAAAGATAAAAACTCAGTAAACAGAAGGCACAGAATGTGTGGGAGGTGTGGTGTGTGTTTTTTTGGTGTTTGGGAAAGTGTGGTGTTGAGTGAGAAAGGAAATGGTTGCATATCCCAGAACCAATGTATTGCTCTGAGCGGGGATTGTGAGAGAGCTTTCAATGTTGTTCAGATGAGGGATATCATTTTTATACATCTTATTTATTTATTTATTGTTCTATCATGGTGGAAAAGTGTTTTAAAATAAATTATACATCTAATCAATTTATTTATGATCCTATATTGATGGAACAGTCCACAACCCTATACTCTAAGACACCCACCTGAATGACCCAGATACTAAGGAGAAGTCTAACCGTTTTATGGGCCTGCTGTAAGCGGCCTGTATGCAGTCAATATGTGGTCGGAGACCTAGAGCAGCACTGCCCCCTCAAGATTCTGAGCCTGCTTGGCAGGGCTGGTCCTGCAAAGCCAAAGCCCCCTAAAGGGAGAGCATAATATACAAGGAAATTCTCAAAGCTTCTAATGAGAACCTTGACGACCTTGTACCTAGCCGGTGGGGATTCCGGTGGGGTGCCCCTAACCAGGCAGTGGCAGTTCTGGCTGCAGTAACACATGGGGAGGGGGTCACACTCAGACATTCAGAAAGGGGGCATATTATTGTGGCCCTGGTAGCACAAAATCAAAGGTCTGACTGCATGGAGATGCTTGGGAAAATGGTCACTACGGGGGACCATGTTGTGGGTGTTTCAGGGAATATGGTCACTACGGGAGACCGTGTTGTGGATGTTTCAGGGGAAGGGGGTATATCTGACCTCCATCATCTAGGACGTGACAATGGTTAATAAAATCTCCCCATTTCTGCCCATTTTTTTGACACAGTTTTGCAGGCCATCTCATTCAGCTGCAGCTGTATATGCATTCGTAAATCAAGACCTTTCTTTTGCCTACATTACTAGAAATATTAATAGCTAATTATGGAAAATAAGAAACAGGATTAATTTTTATATATATATATATATATATATATATATATATTATTTTTTATTTTTATATGGCTACATATAATACAAATGGAGGTGAGGGCGATGGAAATGCATTTGGCGGTTGATCTACTTCTGTTCTGTGAGTGGCACTGTGTGCTCTTTTCGAATGATGGATCCCAGTCTCTTCAGGGCTATGGGATACGGCGGGGTCTGGGGTGGTCTGCCGGGCATTGGGATGACAACCCAACTCGGGATGAGGAGGGCTTTTAGCGGGTGGAATAGTGGGGGCCAATTGGAGGTTTACTTAGTAGCAATACAAATATCATGGTACAACTATATAGACACTCAATCATCATATTACTTTTTAATGATACGTTTACAAACATATATTTTGATAAAGTGAATTGAAAGTTGTGTCTCATTATGGTAAGTGGTGAAATAAGTATAGCCAGTTATAATTGTAATGGCCTAGCAGATAATAAGAAAAGACGATCAGTATTTACCTGGCTAAAAGAGAAGGAATATAATATATATTGTTTACAGGAAACTCATTCAACAGTTTTAGATGAAGTTTTGTGGGAAAAGGACTGGGGGGAGGTGAAATATATTTCTCCCATGGGCAAAGGGGTGATGGTATTAATTAATAGTAATTCTAATCCAAATGTGCAAATTGTCCAAACAGATCATCAAGGTAGATGGATTATTTTAAATGTTATTGGACAGTTAACAGATATGGCTTATTAACTTATACAGTCCAAATAATGATGATCCACGTTTCTTTGAAAAAATATATAAGAATTTATCAACTCTACAAGCAACACTAGAATCCATTATTATGGTGGGAGATTTTTATACGATTTTAAATACCACTATGGAGTGTAGGGGAAATCACACTACAAACTATCCCCCTCAGGCACTTAAGGAAATCATGAATGTCATGGATATATTGGAATTAGTGGATATATGGAGGCTTAAATACCCTGACCTAGTGAGATACACATGGCGGAGGCTTAATCAAGCCTCGTCGTCTAGATTACTTTCTTATGTCATTCTCTCTGGCACCAAAAGTTTAAAAAGTGTTGATAGGGGACAGAATGCGGTCGGATCATCACATAATTGGCATATATATTACTCTTATAGAATTTCCACGTGGGCGAGGATATTGGAAATTTAAGCAAAGCCTACGAGATGATGAATCGTTTAGAACTAGGACAGAAGAATTTCTAACTGAATTTTTTTAGACATAACATAGGTACAGCAGATCCCCCTATTGTATGGGACACTTTTAAATGTGCCTTTAGAGGCAATGCAATTCAGTACTCATCTATAAAACAAAAGACATTTAGATCAAAAGAGTCCATATTAAAGAGTCATTCTCTCTGGCACCAAAAGTAAATATATCATTGATTCTGTGCCTCTATAATAGAGTATTTATTTGAAGGACTAACAGAACCGATAAGCAATAAATACTGTACCATAGAGGCACATAATAAGTTAGAGGAAAAACAAGAAGAAATGTAGGAACTTATTCAGGAAAGATCCAGTGCAATATATATATATTTTTTAAATAAAGCGAACTGGATGGAATATGGGGGAAAATGCAACAAATTATTTTTCAATCTTCAATAAAGAAATGCTACCAATTTTTTTTTTTTTTTTTACAAATGATGGAGTCAAGCATCACCTAATGATATTTTGAAAGAGGAAGTACTTTAAGAATATGTTTTCGTTCCATCTCCACTAACCGAAGCTAATTGTATGTATTTTTTATTTTTAAAAATTTTACCCTGTTTTTCTCCCCAATTTCGTGGTATCCAATTGTTTAGTAGCTACTATCTTGTCTCATCGCTACAACTCCCGTACGGGCTCGGGAGAGACGAAGGTTGAAAGTCATGCGTCCTCCGATACACAACCCAATCAAGCCGCACTGCTTCTTAACACAGCGCGCATCCAACCCGGAAGCCAGCCGCACCAATGTGTCAGAGGAAACACTGTGCACTGCGCCCGGCCCGCCACTGGAGTCGCTGGTGCGCGATGAGACAAGGATATCCCTACAAACCCTCCCTAACCTGGGCGACGCTAGGCCAATTGTGCGGTCGCGGCCGGTTACGACAGCGCCTGGGCGCGAACCCAGTCGCTGGTGGCACAGCTGGCGCTGCAGTACAGCGCCCTTAACCACTGCACCACCCGGGAGGCATTATTAGCATGTTTTACCCACTCCTATACAGTGAGGGAAAAAAGTATTTGATCCCCTGCTGATTTTGTACGTTTGCCCACTGACAAAGAAATGATCAGTCTATAATGGTAGGTTTTAATGGTAGGTTTATTTGAGACAGAATAACAACAAAAATCCAGAAAAACGCATGTCAAAAATGTTATAAATTGATTGGCATTTTAATGAGGGAAATAAGTATTTGACCCCTCTGCAAAACATGACTTAGTACTTGGTGGCAAAACCCTTGTTGGCAATCACAGAGGTCAGATGTTTCTTGTAGTTGGCCACCAGATTTGCACACATCTCAGGAGGGATATTGTCCCACTCCTCTTTACAGATCTTCTCCAAGTCGTTAAGGTTTCGAGGTTGACGTTTGGCAACTCGAACCTTCAGCTCCCTCCACAGATTTTCTATGGGATTAAGGTCTGGAGACTGGCTAGGCCACTCCAGGACCTTAATGTGCTTCTTCTTGAGCCACTCCTTTTTTGCCTTGGCCGTGTGTTTTGGGTCATTGTCATGCTGGAATACCCATCCACAACCCATTTTCAATGCCCTGGCTGAGGGAAGGAGGTTCTCACCCAAGATTTGGCGGTACATGGCCCCGTCCATCGTCCCTTTGATGCGGTGAAGTTGTCCTGTCCACTTAGCAGAAAAACACCCCCAAAGCATAATGTTTTCACCTCCATGTTTGACTGTGGGGATGGTGTTCTTCGGGTCATAGGCAGCATTCCTCCTCCTCCAAACACGGCGAGTTGAGTTGATGCCAAAGAGCTCCATTTTGGTCTCATCTGACCACAAAACTTTCACCTGTTGTCCTCTGAATCATTCAGATGTTCAAATAAACCTACCATTAAAATTATAGACTGATCATTTCTTTGTCAGTGGGCAAACGTACAAAATCAGCAGGGGATCAAATACTTTTTTCCCTCACTGTATAAATGGTAGATTATTGGACACGCAACAATGTCTGATTTCATCATTACTGAAACAGGATCCAAGTGGTATATATAAAGATCCAGTCCATTTAAAAAATTGAAGACCTCTTACACTTCAGTGTTGTGATGCAAAAATCCTAGCTAAATGCTTGGCGCATATAATTAAAAAGGTATTGTCAGATATGATTCATCCTAATCAGACAGGTTTTTTACATGGACGATACATTGGAGATAATATAAGACAAGTACTGGAACCAATGGAATACTATGAAATATCGGGGACACCAGCCTGGTTTTCATAGCTGATTTTGAAAAGGATTTTGATAAAGTATGACTGGAATTTATATATAAATGCCTAGAATATTTCAATTTTGGGGAACCTCTTATAAAATGGGTTAAAGTTATGTATAGTAACCCTAGGTGTAAAATAGTAAATAATGGCTACATCTCAGAAATGTTTAAACTGTCTAGAGGAGTAAAACAAGGTTTTCCACTATCGGCATATCTATTTATTATTGCTATCGAAATGTTAGTTTTTAAAATTAGATCCAACAATAATATTAAGGGATTAGAAATCCGTGGCATAAATACAAAGGTCTCATAATATGCTGATGATTCATGTTTTATTTTAAAACCACAACTAGAATCCCTCCACGGCCTCACAGAGGATCTAGATACTTTTGCTAACCTCTCTGGATTAAAACCAAATTATGATAAGTGTACTATACTACTTATTGGATCACAAAAAAAATTAGCAAATTTTACATTACTGTGTAGTTTAGCAATAAAATGGTCTGGCGGGGATGTGGACATACTCTGTATAAAAATCCCAAAATAAAGAAATGATCTCACTCCAATACATTTTTATAGAAAGTTAGCAAAAATAGATAAGATTTTGCTACAATGGAAAGGAAAATACCTGACTATTTGTGGAAAAATCACCCTGATTTACTCTTTAGTCATATCACAGTTTACCTATTTGCTTATGGTTTTGCCTACACCTAGTGACCTTCAATTTTATTTGGAATGGCAAGGCAGACAAAATTGAAAGGGCCTATTTATATAACGAATATGAATTCGGAGGTCAGAAATGATGAAATATTAAAGCATTAGTCTAAAGGCATCAGTCATAGAAAAGTTATACTTAAATCCAAACTGGTTCTCTAGTAAATTGGTAGGAATGTCTCATCCTATGTTCAAGAATGGCCTTTTTCCCTTTATTCAGATTACAACTGTTCCCTTTCGGTTGTTTGACAAGGAAATAATCTTCAAAATATCGTTATTTTTTAAACAAGCCTTAGAAAGTTGGTTGCAATTTCAGTTTAATACACCTGAAAATACAGAACAAATAATACAACAAATATGTGGTTAAACTCAAATATACTAATTGATAAAAAAAATGGATGAAATGTTTAAAAAAGGTATAATGTTAGTGAATAATATCATAAATAGGACTGGTGGAGTTATGTCACACATGCAGCTAACACAGACATATGGAAATGTCTGCTCTACCCAAAATTACAACCAACTAATTGCAGCATTACCACATAAATGGAAGAGGCAAGTAGAAGGGGTAAAACGTAAGTAACTGCATTAAAGAACATAAATGGTTAAAGAAAACTGTAATAAATAAAAACATATACCAATTTCATTTAAGGACCAAAAAATGGACAGCTGTGCCATATAAATTGCAAAATAGTTGGGAAGAGATTTTCGATGTACTCATTCCATGGCACATGGCTTATATATATGTATATATATATATATGTGTGACACGCAAAACAACGCCAGATTCAAATTTGAATTTTTCCATTTAAATTACTATACAAAATTCTTGCAACCAATAGAATGTTATATATATATGGGGGATACAATCTTCCCAGCTCTGCAGATTTTGCTGTGAGGAGGCAGAGTCATTAGATAATTTATTTTGGTATTGTCCATATGTAGCTCGTTTTTGGTCACAGGTCCAGGAATGGCTGAAAAATTGCAAAATTTACCTAGAACTAACGCTGCAGATAGCAATACTGGGTGATTTGAAAAGCCATAGTCAATCAATCAATAATATAATAATTATTTTTGCAAAAATGTTTATCTTGAATTTACAATCTGTAGAAGCTATGAGAGTAGAAAGGTTCAGTACTTTGAAGAAGCATCACAGCACAGTTGAAAAATATATGGCAAATAGAAATCCAGAATGGATGGTGTTAAGAGATAGATGGGAGGGGTTGAATGGAGCTGAAGGGTGAGACTAATAACAAGATAACCAATGTAAATCATACGGGGTCTGTAAAATGTATATAGGTTCAGAAATGTTGTGAAATAGCACAGTTACAAATAGAAATACAACTGGATGGACATCAGAAATAGAGGAAGGACTAAAAACAAACAAAATATAACTATTGTACAATAGATTGTGTCTGTAAAATGTGTATAATATTGATTATTAGTTTACTCCAATTGAGGGAAGGGTGGTATGGTTTGCGGGGAATAATAAAGGTATATTCTAAACAAAAAAGTATGTATATATATATATATATATATATATATATATGTAGGTATGTGTATGTATATATATATATATATATATATATATATAATGTCTGTGTATGCATATGGTTATATTCATGTTTATGTATGCATATGGATATGTACGTGTATGTATATGGATATATATATTTACCAAAAAAGGATAAGGGGGTTTGGAAATGATGCAGACAATTACATTGTTGGAAGCATCCATATTTCCGCAATATTAAGCTGATCCACCCATTTAAAAAAAAAGAGCATTGGAGCTCACGCACAAAGTATTTAAACAACAGTATGGATGTCTCAGTCTTTGAAGAACTGAATCCATCAAACTTGGATGTGGACGCCATGGCAGTAAGTATATGTTCCACGTTGAGGTTCTTGTTTGCTCTCTTAAACATTCCGACAACATTCCGATATTTTCTGGTCGACCGTCATCCGATTCAACAAGGTTGGGGTTGGGTTTGGTACCGGCGGGGGAAGCCTGGCAAGTAGCTTTTCGAGGGCATACTCAATGGTTGCCATACGACTGTGTGTTGAGATTTGTGCCCAAGCGCGGATGAGCGCTGAGGTTTATTGGGCGGCGGATCACAAGGGGAGTGAGACCTGTCATTAGACCTGGAGCGTTTGGAATGATCATTCATCTATGTAGCAGACTCATCTGATGAGAATCCAGAGGTCGAGATTTCAATGCTCTTGGTTTGAATTTCTGACAGTGAGTACAAGAGCTGCTACTCTGTGCTGCCCCTTGAACATGTTCAGCTCCCAAGCAAAGAATGCAAAGTGTGTGCTCATCTGAGGCTGGGAGTTGTTTTTCACAAGGTTGACATGAGTGGAACAACATCCCGTGTACAGCACTGAATCAGTTTACAAAGAAAGGGTTTTCACATAAGAGAAGTATGTTCCAAGAAAAAGGTAACTGTTGGCTCTGACCCAACGTGCTTCGGGGGCGAGACTCCCGCCTAAATATGTATCAAGGTATATAGTCAAGCGTGGACTGTCAGTCTCGGCGTTGGTGGACTCAGTCAAGCGAGGACCGGTAGCCTACATCACCACTGAGCTCCGTGATCACAAGCTAGGGAGTGGTAATGCTGGATCAACGGGCTGGTGTGGAAGTCAAGCGGGGACTGGCATGACACCGCGAGTCAACAAGCGCCAACAGGTACAACAAGCTAACTAGCTACGGTAACTATGTGTGGCTAATTTAGCTAGCTAGCTACGAGCTAACTTCTGAGGTAACGGGATAGACCCTAAACTAATTAGCGTACTAGCTAGTATGGAAAAGCACGACAAAAAGCAATACAAGTTAGTGATTATGGGCAGGCACAATAACAAGAGTAGGTCATTCCGTAAGAAAATAATTAGAAGGGAATTAATAGTTATCTCGTAATGTAAAACACAAAGGTGAGAATTAAAAAAATACAGTATGTCACGCCACACAGCCATTTAATAGTGGCAGGTCACATGGGTACAGTAAGGGTGTGGCGTGACTGTAAACATCTCAATCACATCGCGTGAAGGGGATGGAGTTCCCCATAGGTCGTTTGGCGACCCGTTACGAAAACTAAAGATAACCAAGATGCCTTAAACCAGTGATACCTCACCTGTATGGTGGCGCTTCGACGGGCTCTGACCCAGTGCTTTCTGCTGCCTTCACAGTCACACCACAGCCCACACCTGCACAGAGACAAAATAACGCAATCTGTCAGCTATGGACAGACAGGAGACAGTGAAACATAGCTATACTTTAGCACAGAAATACACAGAAGAAACAGGCACAGGGACAGGTTATCATAGTAGGCCTCAAAGAAATAGAACTAGTGAAGTGCGGTCTGACTGGGTCAAAGACTAAACAAAGAGTAAAGTCCATGGATTCTAATTATATGGTAGAGCTTCTCTTATTTGAATGATAGAGCCATTCATGATGTCAGTTCAAATGACTACATCATGTGTAAAGACTATTAATCCAAATATGCACTCCCTCTGGATTTGAACGGGCTTTACTCTTTGTTTAGTCTTTGACCCAGTCAGACTGCACTAGACTAGTTATCGGGTCTGTCTTAGTGTATAGTCCCTGTATAGAAGGTTCTTTACGAGGTCAACATAATACTGACATGAGCTGGTCTGGGACTGGATCAGTTGATGGATCAGGGCCTGCAGGTTCTTCATGTCTGCCCTCAGGGCACTGAGGTCCTGGCTCTGCTGGGTCTGGTCCACCTGGAGCCTCTGCAGAGTCTGCAGGTGTTCCCCCTGCACAGGGAATGAGAAGCGCCTCTCCCTAGGAGAGACAGGAAGAGAGAGATCTTGACACAAATCCTGGAAATATTCCACAATACAGCATAGTTGTTCCATACTCCTAAAGTCAGGTAAAAGAGAGGCAGTGCTGTGCCTACCCTGAGGCCCTGTCACTCTCATCAGGTCGTCCTTGTTCGGGGGGATTCACTTCTTTTTGGATCTCCAGGAACTCATCTAGTGTCTCCTGAAGTGTCGGAAACAGGTAAAAAAGAGAAACAAGCCCTCTACCTCCCTAAACTAAACCAACCCGCAGGCAGACACAGATATATAAAAGACATACAGTTCAAACGCAGGTGTTAAAGATGAATGTCCCATCCCGTCACCTTGATCTGAGTGGTGATCGTCTTCAGCTCAGCGTGCCGCTTTGAGTCAGTTCTGATGTCATCATCGTATAACTCCCCAAGAGGGGCACAGAAGCGGTGGATGTGCTGGTCGTCATAGAAACGGCAGAGACGGGGCATGGATTCCTCCACCTGCAGGATAATGGCTGCTTGCTGCATTACTGCATTGGCCAGTGCATTGTCATACACCCTGACAGAAGAGATACATACTGATGCTGAGAGTGACAGATGCATTCTGAGTCATATGTTTGTTTGTAGATAAACACGCAAACCTGGCGTAGACAAACAATATACAGTACTTGAGCGCACACGAGTGTAAGCTGTAAAGGCTGATCAGCACACTACTGATCTGCTAGTTCCCCAAATATCATTTTAGCAGCCCGTACCTTTGGAAGGTGTCCGACAGAAGGGCAATCATCAGGTTGACACACAGAATGGAGGACAGAGCCAGAAAGGTACCACAGAGGAAGTGGGCCATGATCGAGTCCACTTCCACCATGGCGTTAAACTCATACTCGTCCACCAGAGTGATGCGGTACAGGCTGTAGAGCAGCTGGGGTACAGTCCGCATACTGGGTATTGACGCCTGACCTGGGGAGGACAGGTCGCAGACAGACCGTAAATACAGTTGTTTGTGTATTTTGTATCATACCAGGACAGCTGCAGTAGCATATGCCATGTCATATTGTGGGTATGTTTCATAAAATATGCATGATCTTATGGTTTGTTTCCCAACGTACCTCCAAATATAATCCAGAAGGCACACGCGTAAGGGATAAAGATCTCTGCATATAGGAAGAGGAAACGTAGCACATCCCCCACAATCTTCCCCAGCATGACAATGAAAGGACCCATAACCCTGTACAGAATGAGGATCAAAGGTTGTGGTATTGGTGTAACGCTGTTGAATTTTCAGACGCAATGGCTCTAAGATCTGCTGTATGAGTTCAATGTGGGTTAGTATTTGGCTACTTTATGTTTGGAAATATCCAGACATGCTGTTCTAAAAAATGTGTATTTTGGATATGAGAGCCATGTCCGTATGGGGGCCTATGAGCTCTAGTTCCTTCGTTGTCACTACGGGGGGGGGAACACCTGTGGCGCCCTATTCATGTGTTGTTGTCATGGAACCTGATAACTCCAGGTGTACCTATAGGGACGCTGACCAGGTGTCATTATTATCGTTAAGCTTCCCCATGAACACAATGCACTGTTCGCGGGGAAGCTCAGGCTTTTGGGTTTAGTTTCAGTTGTGTTTTTTCTTTCTTTTTTTCTTCAGAACCTATTGTTCCTTTCCATGATCCATTGGGTACCAGAGAACAGTCATCAATGGCGGGGAAGGGAAGTAAAGATTAATTATTCTCCACCACAAGATTGGTGCTCTAAAATGAACGAATGCCTTGCACTTCCTCAGGAAGACAAGTAAGAAATTAAAAAAGATCCCTAAAAGAGGACTCTTCAGTGGTTGGTCAGTCTGATCACCTGAAGGCTCGGACGTGTTTCATCAGCCGGAGCCAGAGGAAGATGATGACCACAGCGAAGAGGCGCAGGCTGTAGTCCCGCAGTGTTCCTCCAAGCAAGAAGATGTCTGCCACATGGATCCCGAACACAGCCATCAGCAGTATGTACACCAGCCAATCAAAGATGTTCCTGTGACACAGCCAAATGAGATCCCATCGTCTGCTTGCCAGTTAGGTAATGGAAGAGCATTATTAAAGGGCCAGAGTTACAACATATCCATATGAGATGTACTGTATCATATATAACACAAATGTGTTTACCAGGGGTCTTGTAAGTAGTTTCCCTTCATGCGGTGGATCAACTTGATTTGCTCTTCCAAGAAATGTTTTTCCTTTGAAGCAGGAGGACAATTTTATTTTAAAGAAGATGTCAATTCCCACATTCTCAATGGGGATTACAACAACCTGTAGCCTTACAAATGGCATACTGCCAAAATAATGTATTGGGGTCAGGAGGACTTTTCCTTAGATCTTAAAATACATTTATTTTGGTTACTTGTGTGAGCCTAGATCAGGTCTAAAAACTTCACTAAAGATGTGTGTCTGTGTGTGTCTCCTGTGTAAGAAAAGGTGCTGTACCTCGGGCCACATTGGGTGTGTGCAGCGCAGGTCATCGTTGGTGCGATGCTCACACCAACTCTGCCAGCTCCTTAGCTTCCTGCTGGAGCCTATCATCTCTGCCACTTCCCGGCCCACCTCCACCACTGTTAGCCCCAGAGCTACCACCACCCCAAACACACGCCACCAGTCCTGCAGGTGAATATACTTTTTATATTTAGATTTGTTTATTTGGATCCTCATTAGCTGTTACAATCACAACAGCTACTCTTCCCGGGGTCCACAATGACTTTATCAATGTCCAAACATCTGTATGACCCGTGACATACTTCTGACCTTCATATTCAGATGATTTCATTGTGGATCTAAATGAAGGACTGAAATGTGTGTGAATCTTAAAACATCACACTTTTAATGTAATTCTGAAGAGTTAATGAAAAAAAAAAAATCTATCTATATATACAGTTGAAGTCGGAAGTTTACATACACTTAGGTTGGAGTCATTAAAACTCCCTTTTCAACCACAGAGATGAATGTACTTTTTGTGCGAAAAGTGCAAATCAATCCCAGAACAACAGCAAAGGACAAAAGTATCTATATCCACAGTAAAATGAGTCCTTTATCGACATAACCTGAAAGGCTGCTCGGCAAGGAAGAAGCCACTGCTCCAAAACCGCCATAAAAAAGCCAGACTACGGTTTGCAACTGCACATGGGGACAAAGATCGTACTTTTTGGAGAAATGTCCTCTGGTCTGATGAAACAAAAATAGAACTGCTGGGCCATAATGACCATTGCTATGTTTGGAGGAAAAAGGGGGAGGCTTGCAAACCGAAGAACACCATCCCAACCATGAAGCACGGGGCTGGCAGCATCATGTTGTGGGGGAGATTTGCTGCAGGAGGGACTGGTGCTCTTCACAAAATAGATGGCATCAAGAGGGAGGAAAATTATGTGGATATATTGAAGCAACATCTCAAGACATCAGTCAAGATGTTAAAGCTTAGTCGCAAATGGGTCTTCCAAATGGACAATGACCCCAAGCATACTTCCAAAGTTGTGGCAAAATGGCTTAAAGACAACAAAGTCAAGGTATTGGAGTGGCCATCACAAAGCCAATCCCATTGAAAATGTGTGGGCAGAACTGAAAAAGCGTGTGCGAGCAAGGAGGCCTACAAACCTGACTCAGTTACACCAGCTCTGTCAGGAGGAATGAGCCAAAATTCACCCAACTTATTGTGGAAAGCTTGTGGAAGGCTACCCAAAACGTTTGACCCAAGTTAAACATTTTAAAGGCAATGATACCAAATACTAATTGAGTGTATGTAAACTTCTGACCTACTGGGAATGTGATGAAAGAAATAAAAGCTGAAATAAATCATTCTCTCTACTATTATTCTGACATTTCACATTCTTAAAATAAAGTGGTGATCCTAACTGGGGATTTTGCGGAGGATTAAATGTCAGGAATTGTGAAAAACTGAGTTTAAATGTATTTGGCTAAGGTGTATGTAAACTTCCGACTTCAACTGTGTGTGTATATACAGTATATATGTTCCCTCTGTCCTTCACTTTCTCACCTCAGGGAAAACATAAGGCTCCTCGGTTCGGATGACAGACACAGAGATGGCCACGGTCGTCCAGGAGACTATAAACAGGAAGTTAAGGAGTAGGAGTATCCAAGCCCCCAACCTACAGAGACACCAGTTTACTATTCAGAGTGAAATACTGAGCCACCATTCAGTACTGTATTAACAGTAAATACCTTCGGCTACGTGTCTAACTGGTTAGGGCCTATGGTATATTTCATTTATGACAGAGCATGAGACTGGAAGGAGGAAGAGGGGTGACAGAGCCCAATCTGGCAGGAGTGACACACCTGCCACTCCTGTCTGGCAAAAGTCTCTCTCATGAACTGACCTGCCATATAGTTTCCACTTGACAGTGATGAGCTTCAGAACCACAGGGTGCATGATGAGATCCAACTTCCCCTGGTGTACTATGAACTCCAACTGTGGCGAGAGAGAGAGGGATACAGAGAGAGAGAGAGAGACAGACAGACAGAGAGAGAACAATTCTCAGGGAAAATTCATGATCAAATTAGTTGACTTAGTTTTCATCCATTATCACTTGATTTGCTTGTTTAGCCTTAAAGAGTGGGACATACTGGTGATGTAGGCTCACTGGCAACACCCTCTGGAAGACAAAAAAATTGAAATGAGAGATCACACAAGTTTTAAAAAAATAGTTTACAAGTCTGTTGCACGGTTTGACCCACTGAGTTAGGTGGTTAAACAGAGTGTATTTTTATTAGTGGGAGCATTGGCCATATAGGACATTTTGTTCTGTGTAAATAGTATATATATATTTTTTCAGACTATACCTTGTGAGCCCTGTCCGGGTGGATTCTGCTTGCAGGGTGGCTCTGGCTCCAGCAGGTGAAGGTAGTAGAACTGCTGCCTGGTCATCCGGTCAGTCACATGGAACTGGTTCAGAGCCAAATGAGCCTGACAAGACCAAAGAGAGCTGAACAATACTATAGGATGACCACATACAGAACCCACTCTATGACAACAACTAGCACATTGTCAGGACAAACTATACAATTGGAGCATGTACTGCAGTATGGCGACTCATTTGGTCAGTGACCATCCAACCCATATTTACCACTGAGGTCATCTTGTCAATCATGGCGGTGATGCAAAGCTGACCATCAGAGTCCTTTACCCCAGCATCAGCCCCTAGTTCCATTAGTGTCCGTGCAGCCTCACTCCTGTCTGAAAACACACAGGAGTACAACAAAAGAAGCATAATCAAGTACAGCAAATAACTGTGTAATGTGCAATTGAGCTATTTGTAAGGTGAGGTGGAGGGTACATTTCCATGTGTGTTTGGACAATAAAGTTGTGTTTTATTCTATTCTAATTCAAAGTATGGAGTGTGAAATGCGCACCCAGAGGCAAGTAAAGGTATGAACCTAGGTTGGCAGCCAGTTGTAGAGGGGTTCTCCTTTTGTAGTCTCGTGCGGAGATGTCTGCCCCATACTGCAGCAGCACCTTGACTGCCCCCACCGCGTCATTCTTAGCAGCGTAGTGCAGAGGTGTCTGATGATCCATGTTGGTCTGAGCACCAATGTCGGCTAGACAGGACATGCATGTGTGAGCTACAGTACAAGACACATTCAAATCCCTCACCTACAGAACACACAAGTGACACAGACACAATTGACCTCTGACCTTTCCTCTCCAACAAGAAGTGGATCATCTCCTCGTAGTCCAGAGCTGCGGCAACGTGCAGGGGCGTGACCCCGTAGGAGTCAGGACGCAGAACATCAGCCCCCCTGTCCAGGAAGAAACGCATCACGTCCACGTTCCACGCCCTCGAGATCTAGAACCAGGCAGAGGAGCCCATTTGAACACACAGTGGCTTCACTCACAACGATGCTGCCACAACAGAAGGTCTTTGAGCCATTTGATGACGTGTGAAGACTTCAGTCTCACCTCATGCAAGACAGTTTGTCCGTATCGGTCCGTTGAGTTGGGGTCGGCTCCATCTGCGATTACATCACTCAGGTACTGAAGGTCCACCTATGACCAAACCGGATTATTGACTGTATGAATCATCACCAGCCTTCAAATCAGACCACATCTAATCTATATATCTTACATCTATCTATACCTTTAGCCCCATTTTACAACGTAAATGCCATCCACCCCTCACCTCATCAGTGTCCTGATTGCTGGAAGCCAGATCTCTGAAATGGTCTAGCAGTCTTTTATTGAGGTGGAAGCTTTTGTCTCCTCCATCTATGACATCTTCATCCAAGGCCAGGCCTTTGTACATGGTCTCAAAGAATTCCCCTTTAAACAAGAAGGTGATCACATAGCCTGATAGAGTGCAGAGTATTTGAAGTCTTATCTAGGTGTACCTTGAGTTTGGCGTTTTATCTGCAATGGTACCTGTGGGTTTTCTCTTCACACACTGACGGCAGACTCGTTTCCAGCGGCTGCAGGTGTAAGACGCCCACTGGGCTGCTGCCTTCGCAGCACTGGACACAGATGTCCTCGAGATCGCACTTCCAACAACTGGCTGCTGTTCAGACTGCAGTGACACGCATACATCACACTACAGTACATAGAACTGCATCATAGCATGTACTCAAATGTCCAATTCTGAAATATATCACCCAGTAAGAAGTATAGTAACCCACTACTCTCTAATCATACACAGTTTGGAGCCTAGTAACCATTGAAAATGTATTGAGAGGGTTTCCGATTACTCCAGAAATGGAAAAATATCAACAGATAACGACATTGAGAGAGACTGGTAAACTTCAAAGTGCCATTTTCTCCTCACCTGGTTGACAACTCCATCGGTCATCTCCATCTCCATGGCAGGGTTGTAACGGCCAGAGGCACTAACCCGGTTCAGTCTCCTCATCCTGCCGTGTTCCAGGCCTGAAGGCTTCTCTGTAAACAATTAACTACACAGCTCCAATATGACTGCGACCAGCCTACCAGTGTAGGTACGGTAACTCTACAATGAGCCGCTATTTCCAAACAAAGGCTTTCACTCAAAACACAGGGAGTTGGTATATTCCGGTAGACTCTGAACCTGCTAAAGCCGTGTGATCCAGAGAGATGAGAAGTGGATTGTTGTTAGGCGGATATCAGGTAAAAGGAAAGTCTTTCTGCAGGCCCCAGTCACTGTTTTTCCTTCCAGCTGTTTGTTTACTAGTGAGCTACCTGCAGTACTGTACCTGAACAATATGGTACATTCTGACTCATGTGCTTGTTACACAACAGCCTTTATGTCAAAGTTAACAATGATGACACTGACAAAGCAATGGTCCTATCTTCTAATGTTTAACAGCTTTGGAGTTTGTCTGAGCTGTTAAGACATGTTGGAGAAACTGTGGACATGTTTATGGCTTCTTATCAGCTTACGTGTGTGCTCAGTACAGATGTATTGTGGCTTGTTACGGTACATATAATCACCAAGTGGCCCCACTCTTGACAAACCAGTTTCATGCCTAGATATAGGATTCCAATGGTCTTTTCATATGATTTTTTTATCTTAGCTAAGGCATCCAAAATGACAACACCATGACTTGGCCATATGCAGCGACAGCTCAGAGTTGGACAGGACGTGGTTGCCATAACAATGTGATTGACAGGTGCCACAATAATGTCATAAGAAGGGTGGTGTGTTCGAAAAGCTAAAGTCCACTCTAGGGCAACAAAGCAGGTGGGGGAAAAAAAAGACTAACAGACCATTAAGTAACAAAGACTAAAAGAGTGGTCAGTTGATAAAGCAAGACGCTTGCAACGCCAGGACAGTGGGTTCAATTCCCGTGACGACTCGTATGTCAAATGTACGCACACATGACTTGTAAGTCAGCTAAACGGGATATATTATATAAAACACAGACAACATTGTATTCTTTATAACAAGGTTGTGATGTACAATGGACACAGAGACAACATTTGACAAGAAGGAAAAAATGAAGTGTAAATCCTTTATATTGTCCAGTTAAAGCCGGACAACCATTGTGCATTTATCTAATGTGACTGAAGGCAAATGAGGTCACTGATTAAGAGATTGTGATAGGTCAGGGCACAGCTTTATTGAGTCTTTTAAACACATGATTGATTTTGCGTTCCAGTCACAGGCACGTATTCCTGAGTGGCGGCAGGGCCTTTCTGAGGTCTCAGAGTCAGCCAAACCAGTGGTTGCCCATACACTCCCTGTTCCACTCCACACGACAGATCCAGCACCACTCAAACTTACACTGGGCACGGGGACACACCATGTGCATACAGCCACCTGGGAACACAGTATAAAAACACAACTTTATAGACAGGCAAACAGGAGAAGAGAAGACTAAGCTTGGGAAAAGGACAATGTATGAAAGGATGGCATTTGAAATCTATTATACAGTATTGTTCCCACTGCGGAGGGAGGGGGGCGGGGTTAAGGGGTTGGAGAAATAAAGGGCATATCGAAAACAATGTAGATATAGAACATATACAGTACCAGTCAAAAGTTTTAGAATACCTACTCATTCAATGGTTTTTCTTTATTTTTTCTATTTTACTTTCATTGTAGAAAAGTGAAGACATCAAAACTATGAAATAACACATATGGAATCATACAGTATCCAAAAAAGTGTTAAACAAATATATTTTTTATTTGAGATTCTTCAAATAGCCACCCATTGCCTTGATGACAGCTTACACAGCCTGGAGATGTGTTGGGTCATTGTCCTGTTGAAAAACAAATTATAGTCCCATTAAGCCCAAACTAGATGGGATGGCGTATCGCTGCAGAATGCTGTGGCAGCCATACTGGTTAAGTGTGCCTTGAATTCTAAATAAATCACACAGTTTCACCAGCAAAGCACCACCACACCATAACACCTCCTCCTCCATGCTCTTCGGTGGGAAATACACTTACGGAGATCATCCGTTCATCCACACTGTGTCTCACAAAGACATGGCGGCTGGAACCAAAAAGCTCCAATTTGGAATCCAGACCAAAGGACAAATTTCCACCGGTCTAATGTCCATTGCTCATGTTTCTTGGCCCAAGCAAGCCTCATCTTCTTATTGGTGTCCATTAGTAGTGGTTTCTTTGCAGCAATTTCATCATGAAGGCCTGATTCACCCAGTCTACTCTGAACAGTTGATGTTGAGATGTGTCTCTTACTTGAACTCTGAAGCATTTATTTGAGCTGCAATTTCGGAGGCTCGTAACTCTGATGAATTTCTCCTCTACAGCAGAGGTAACTCTGGGTCTTCCATTCCTGTGGAGTTCCTCATGAGAGCCAGTTTCATCATAGCGCTTGATGGTTTTTGTGACTGCACTTGAAGAAACTTTCAAAGTTCTTGAAATGTTCCGGATTGACTGACCTTCATGACTTAAAGTAATGATGGACTGTTTGCTAATTTGAGCTGTTCTTGCCTTAATATGGACTTGGTCTTTTACCAAATAGGGCTATCTTCTGTATACCCCCCCCCCCCCCCCCCCACCTTGTCACAACACAACTGATTGGCTCAAACACATTAAGAAGGAAAGAAATTCCACAATTTAGTTTTAAAGAAGGCACACCTGTTAATTGAAATGAATTCCAGGTGACAACCTCATGAAGCTGATTGACAGAATGCCAATCAAGTGCAAAGCTGGTTATTTGAAGAATCTCAAATATAAAATATATTTTGATTTGTTTAACACTTTTTTGGTTACTACATGATTCCATATGTGTTATTTCATCATGTTGATGTCTTCCCTATTATTCTACAATGTAGATTATAGTAAAAATAAAGAAAAACCCTTGAATGAGTAGGTGTTCTAAATCTTTTGACCGGTAGTGTATGTATATATTGGAATAAGGATCAGAAAATGGATGGAGTGAGATGGAGGGATGTGCAGTGCCTTACCACTCTTCTCCACTGGGACCTTGCAATGTGGACATGGACGGGTGGTCTCGTCTATAGTCTCCTGCGAGGCCTGCTCCCACCGAGCCTGAAGAGCTGCCTCCTCATCCACTACATAACCCTGGGGCGGGAGGTCAAGGGAGAGAGTGAAGAGAGACCAGACCAGGGGTGGGGGTGTGAGAGACTGGGGGTTTATTTCTTTAGTGGATACAGTGAATAGTGTGCTGAAATTTGGTTGATTTAGGAATGCCATCTTGTGGCATGTTTTAAAACTCGAGTCATACATAAAACATTTCATATCTCAAAATTAATTAATAAATTAAACTCTGAATTATGAGCCATTACAAGTATGTTTCAGTGTCCCCTTTTTAGATACTAATGCTGGCCATGTGGACTGTAGGGGGCAGCAGAGACAGTGCAACAGTGAGCAGCACACAGCTGATTGGCTCAGTTACCTGCAGGGCTCCTCCTGAGACAGGTGATGACCTCACATGACATTCCCCCTCGTGGAATCCTTCCTTACAGTCACGGCAGAACACAAACTGAAAGAAGACACGCAAAATGTTGCCTTAATAATATGATCCCATTCAGTCACACTGAAACCCTGAACTGGGATGCTTCTTAATACTTTATAGTGGCTCCCTTTCCTTTCCAATGGACGCCAGCCATGAATTTGCTTTCATCGGTATAGTTCCATCACAAAACTGCAGGTGAAGGAAAGGAGACGTGGAGATAAAGTCTTTTTTTTTTTACTATTAAGACGCACCCCTGGTTTCAAGGCATTTAATGACTGGCTGTATCTTCTCCCACAGGTTGTATACAAGTTCCTAAGATAGACAGTGGGTGGCGCCATCTCTATACGCTCCCCAACTAGGAGCCACCCAGCCTGCATGTGGAAGTAGGGAGCTGATATACACCGAATCCTTTCACAACCGGGATTAACTAGGAATCTAGAAAGATGCTTTGTATTTTTAGCTCGACTCCATCTTTTGAAGCGCAACAGTGATTTTGCACTTCATCAAAGGGGCTGGAGTTTTGAAGGAGAGGGGGCTTGTCGCTGTTTCTTTCTTTTATTATCTGCTGTTTTTAAGTGTGACTGATAGCAGCTCTCCTCTCAGGTCTGGGGGACAGACGCCTCTTTGTTTCCAAACTCCTGTATGGCGCCGCCTGTGATGGGACAAGGGGAGAAGAGGGGAGCTTCTGACAGGCGCTTTCTTCCTCCCCCTCCCTCGTTCTTTCCCACTCTTCCCTCAGATGAGCCTCCATCATCATCTTCGGCAGAGAACTCTGAACAGTCGCTTCATCAAACGCCCGTGGCGTATGCACCAAAGCTTGTCTGAGACACGAGGCGATGAGAAGTGAGGAGTCGCAGGACGCGTCACTACACTGCACTGTAGCACGGTGACCTGATTTTCTGTGAAGTCATTTTGAATGGTTTTCTGTAACATTCAACAGTAACTTGTCTTAAGTCTCACTTCAGCAAGAAGCTTCATATCACTACGGTTATAATAAACTCAAATTATTACTATATGACAGCAAGAGCCTATGACAGGTCTCTTTTCCTCCTGATCAGGTCTCTTGGTCAGGAGAAAATCCTCACCTCTAAGTTTAAGTCATTTGTCTAGCCGAGTTGGGCCGGGGGCCGGTTGGGGCGAAGGTTTGCGGCTGGGTTGAGGGTTGGCCAGTGGGTGGGTTGCGTGGCTGGTACAGAGACAGAGCTGCCCAGTGGAGTGTGGAAGACTCATGAAGGTTTGCAGCAGGGTTCCGGTGGCTGACAAACCTATTTCCCCTCGCCTCCCTTCACCGAGCAACACAACGGATCACAGCACCCCAGACAGCACCCTCAGAGGGTAAACATACACACATGCACTGAAAACACACACACACACAGTCACAAAAACTGACATAGCCTTTGTAAGTCAACATTAAGTGATGTGCAGCCCTGTGCTGTTGCTCAGTATTGGGTGGGTATCATATTGTAATGTAGATTCAGCACACTGCAGTGTCTGTCTCAGTGCAGAATCATATGGCACATGTGAAGTTTTGAACTGAGGGTGACAGCAGCACTGGGAACTCTTCTAAATTAGAGCATTCTTGTGAAGCTCTAAGAAGAGCTCTGTGAGAGATCTTACTGATGAAGTGGCAAAGTCGTCCCCTTCTGCCCTCCCTGGCACCCTTCCTTTCTCGCAATCTCTCGCTTCATCTCTCTCTCATATAAAGTGCATTCAAGAAAGAATTCACACCCTTTGACATTTTCTACATTTTGTTGTGTTACAGCCTGAATTTAAAATAATTGAGATCGTTTTGTCACTGGTCAAACAATAACCTATAATGTCAAAGTGGAATGATGTTTGACATTTTTACAAATGAATGAAAAATAAAAACCTGAAATGTCTTGGGTTAATAAGTATAAGACCCTTTTGTTATGGCAAGCCTAAATAAGTTCAGGAGTAAAACGTTGCTTAACAAGTTACATAATAAGTTGCATGGACTCACTCTGTGTGCAATAATGGCGTTTAAGATGATTTTTGTACCCCACACATACAATTATATTTAAGGTCTAGCAGTGCATTTCCAACACAGATTCAACCACAAAGACCAGGGAGGTTTTTACAATGCCTCACAAAGAAGGGCTCCAAACAGACATTGAATATCCCTTTGAGCATGGTGAAGTTATTAATTACATTTTGGATGGTGTATCAATACACCCAGTCACTACAAAGATACAGGCGTCCGGAGTCCTTCCTAACTCAGGTGCCGGAGAGGAAGGAAACCGCTCAGGGATTTTACCACGAGGCCAATGGTGACTTTAGAACAGTTACAGAGTTGTGTAATGGCTGTGATAAGAGAAAACTGAGGATGGATCAACATGTTAGTTACCCCACAAAACTAACCTAATTGACAGAGTGAAAAGAAGGAAGCCTGTACAGAATAAAAATATTCCAAAACATGGAACTTGTTTGCAACAAGGCACTAAAGTAATACTGCAAAAAATGTGGCAAAGCAATTCACTTTTTGTCCTGAATAAAAAAAAGTGTTATGTTTGGGGCAAATCCAACACAGCACATCACTGAGTACCACTCTTCATATTTTCAAGCATAGGGGTGGCTGCATCATGTTATGGCTATGCTTGTAATCGTTAAGGACTGGGGACATTTTCAGGATAAAAAATAAAGGGAATGGAGCTAAGTACAGGCAAAACCCTAGAGGAAACCTGGTTCAGTCGGCTTTCCACCAGACACTGGGAGATGAATTCACCTTTTAGCAGGACAATAACTTAAAACACATGGCCAAATCTACATTGGAGTTGCTCACCAAGAAGACAGCGAAAGTTCCTGAGTGGCAGAGTTACTGTTATGACTTAAATCTGCTTGAAAGTCTATGGCAAGACCTTAAAATGGTTGTCTAGCAATGATTAAACAACCAATTTGACAGAGCTTGAATCATTAAAAAAAATAATAATAAATGGGCAAATGTTGCACAATCCAGGTGTGGAAAACTCAGAGACCTAGAAAGACTCACACCTGTAATCGCTGCCAAAGTTGTCTCTAACATGTATTGACTCAGGGGGTTGAATATTTACCTAATGAAGATATATTAGTGTTTTATTTTTCAGAAATAAATATTTATTCATAAATAAATTAGATTCTTTCTTCCATTATAATATTTTGTGTAGATTGTTGACAGAAAAATTACAATTACATCCATTTTGAAACCACTTTGTAACACAACAAAATGTGGAAAAAGTCCAGGGGTGTGAATCCTTTCTGAAAGCACCGTCAGAAGAAAAGAGTCTCTGACTCTCACACAATCACATCACTCAAGACACAAAACAAAGATACTCTCTTGCTGTACATCTGCTAACTAAAAATCACACAGACAAGCACACTGGAGTACCAAAGACAGAGGAATATTTCACCATCATCTCTTTAACACAGACAGACACACACACAGTATACGAACACCCACACACACCCTGCAGTTCTCCCTATCCAACCCTACAGCCCACCTCCCGTGTCTGCGCTCAGATTCAGTGCTCGGGCTCGTTTAACCTCGTCCCCAGGCTAATTGCAACCGAGAGCCGGCTGGTGGATGAGACTAGGACCTGCATGGTCCACAGAGATAAAATGTCCTATTGCATGTTTACAGGTCTCCTCTGCTGACCAGTGTCTATTGTACCCTGCGGCTGCAGCCGGGTCCGCCAGGGCCCATCTGAGCTGTACGACGTACCAGAGCTGCAGCAAGGGGCTCCTAAAGCCAGCTCACAAACACTAGCAGGGACGACATGAAAAAGACAGGGAAGCGGGCAATATTGATTTCTGGATGTGGTGTCTTTAAGAGAAGCCAGCTCACCAGTATCCTAAGGCCTTAAGCACCACCCCCCACCCCCCAAAAAGAGAACTGCATCTGGGGGAGTGTTAAAGTGATAGGATCCTTGTCTTAAAGTAGCAGCCTGACACTTATAGAGGCTTTATCTGCTTCCCACAGACCTCTGGATGGACTGGAATGAATGTGCACACACACACACACACCACCACCCTCTCAGTCAAATCAAATGTATTTCTAAAGCCCTTCTTACATCAGCTGACATATCAAGGTGCTGTACGGAAACCCAGCCTAAAACTCCAAACAATGCAGGTGTAGAAGCACAGTGGCCAGGAAAAACTCCTAGCCACTGTGCTTCTACACCTGTATTGCTTGCTTTCGCTCAATGCCACCTGGGATCTTATGGCTACACACACATGTATGTATGCTTGCTCCCTCCCTCCCTCCCTCTCTCTTCCTCTCTAAGCCAGGCTGCTGTTAGTGGAGACAGATAGATGGAGAGATTGAGATAGAGACTGAGATACTGTAGGTGAGCGATGAGCCCTGTAGCGACCCCAATTCTGCTCCCCTGTGATGAAGATGGTGGTGTTTGCAAACATGCAATCAGTCGGCACTAATGTATACTATCTCCTAATCTTTAAATCGGGTGGCTAATTAGAGAACATCATGCAACTCGTTTTATAACGACATCTCTTCACGTGTTGTGTGCTTGCGCGTATGCATGTCTCACCCCGCATCCCAACCCGTTGCTGAGCAGACACTGGATCATCCTCTTGTCCTCCTCAGGCAGCAGGCCTGCTCCACATCCAGGGGCTGGACACAACACTCCTCCCATCTGGAGGAGACACTCCTCGGCTGCATACTGCTGGTACCGCTCATACTGATATACACACAGCGAGAGAGAGAGATTCATTCATTATTTCATTATCCGTTTTTGATGGATTTGAAGTAAATGAATTTCCGCTTCGACAATATGGTATTTCATGTCTTTATTAAGCATCATTTTATTGACATTTATTGAGAGAAGGAAAAAGGCAGGGGCAAAAGAGAGGTGCACTCATGCATATGCACACACAATATACACACAACCACAGACACACACACACACACAGCATTATGACCAGACACATAGTCATGCTAATTGTGTCTCCGTGACAAGGCTAATTGATGCATGCCTCAATCATACATCTGTATAAAGGCTCAGCTCAGAAGGGGCTTTTAACCATCCGGTTCACATCACTTATGCTTTCAGAGTGGCGCGTTTCACTGAGCAATGGAACCACAGGGCAAGCTTAGAGTTGGCTAAGCATTCATTTTCAGAATTCAAAGCCCCGCCAATAACTCACTCATGCAACAGGAGCATCGTTTCATCACTTCATTATGCTTACTATTGCAAATGTGCTAATCCTATGTCGGAGTAAATTGAAATAATGTTGAAGAGAGTATGTTTGCCTGAAGAGTCTCAGGAGTGAACAATGGCGCATGGTCCTTATTGTTTATAATTTCCCTTATTAGTAAGCTACTTCAAAATGACACTATTTTACAGTGGAAGTATAGAAGTGTGTAAGATAAGGAGGAGTATAGGGCACTCAAATTCAAAGCCAGATCCACTGCTTTCCACTACCTTGTAGGGTCAGATTTGAATACCCCTGGCAGAGGGGGTGAATGAAGAGTATTGAGTGGTAGAGTAGAGAATCAGACACTCCCTCTTAAAACCGACTCCTGCTCTTCCTGGCTGAGGTGCTGTGAGATGGATGGAGAGAGAGCGAGAGATGTTGCTCATTTGGGACGGATGTTAGGCTAGTTGAAGGGTGGGCTGGTAGCTCAGTTTGTAGAGCATGGAGCTTACAACACCAGGATAGTGGCAGACACTGTATTGTAGCACCAGATGAGACAATTAAAGCACTGTTAGATGTGACAGAGAGACCAGGAGCATATTTCCCTTGTGACCTGAGTGAGACAGGAAGGCTGAGGTTGATGCTGGGTGGCGGTGGGGATGCTAGTTTCCCTCTAGATAGGATAGATAGGAGTTTGTTTGTTTGGGGTCACTGTTCAGGACTCACCTGTTCATCACCTAGGGCTCGGAAGTGATGCAACTCTGTTATGAGAGAGTCTGGGCAGCCAGCTAGAGATAGAAAGAGAGGGAGAAAATAGAGGTGAAGAAAATTGGTAAAGAAAGGGAAAGAAAAAGAGGAGAGGGAAAGAGAAATGGAAGAGAGAGATTGATCTTTGTCAATGAGCGAAATGAACACAGCCATTTGTGCACAACAGGCAAACACCCACACACTCATTGGAAAAAGACGCACTGTTATATACACCTCATCCAGCACAGGTCAACTGCGAGAGACAAGGCCCCTCATCCCAGCCTAGAAGTTCCCACGAGGAGCAGAGTAGTAGAACATACAAGGGGGATGTTGTGTCATAACGGTCCTCCGTCTAGCTGACAGGATCATCTCAAACAACCGAGGCTCACCTTTAAATCTACATAGGATAATCACACAAGGAAAATGACCCAACGCTGAATGCATGTGGGTGTGTTTGCTTGTGTGCGTGACACAGCAGGCGCGTGGGGTCCTCTCCTCTTTTAACAATCTTTTTGGTCATCATTTAAGGTTAGGATTAGACATAGTGTTAGCAGTGTGGTTAAGGTTAGGGTTTAAAGCAGATTTTAAGAAGGGAAATTGTAGAAGTAGACGGGGTTTAGCCATAGTTAAGACTTTTTGGCTGTGGTAACTAGTGACAACCCTAGGTCAGCCGCCAACTCTGTGCCCTGTGTTGTCTCTGTGCCAGACTCCTGCCCAGAGGAGGAAGATGGACAGCGTGCCTCTCCCTCTATATCCTCTGATGATAGCGGTGGCCTCTCTCTGTGATGTATCTGCGCACTCACACCACTGTCAGCGAAATATTGCTGCCTATTTATGGCTGAGGCCAATCCAAGCTGTGTGGTGGTCTCAACCCCAGGCTAGGCCAAGCAAGTTTCTCAGCCAAGGCTGGGCATTGCTGCTGATGGACTGTGACACAGAGTGAGTCTGAATGAATGAATGAATGAATGAATGAATGAATGTATGTATGTATGTATGTATGTGTGTGGCTGTGATTTTCACTCCATTCCCTCAATGTTGATTCCCTTCAGTACAGTGAAGTGATTGCATTCCGGACCTCAGGAGTGACCATCAGTCCTGCAGTACAATTCCCATTTTACAAGGAGGTGATTCTCTGAGAATGAGTGATCAGCTCAATCTCATCTCTGGGGTCAGATGTGTTTAGTGGTATGGGTATTGAGATGAATTCATGTATTTCCCTTTCCTGTCAAAGGCATATAAAATCCCCAAGCCAACGACCCCATAGGCGGACAGGAAGTCAAGACATGCCCCTTGGCAAACAAGCAGCTCTTGTAACACTAACACTAAAAAGACTTGAACTTAACCTAGCCCAGGTCTGGGGACCCTAAGGACAGAGTAAGTACTAGGTCCATAGGAAACTTATGTCCAACTTCCAACTGTCCATGTTTCTTTGTATAGAGCCTGTCTGTGAGTAGCAGAACAAGTCAGACAATCTCCTGCATAGACACCGTTAGCTGTAGCTTGAGCCCTGTAGGCTCCAGCATGCTAATGTCGCTAATCTCTCCTGGGGTCTCCTATGCCACAGCGCCGCCGCCACGGTCTCACTGTTCTTATGCAAATCCCTCCGACGAACGCTAATCACGCAGCCCGAGCTGGGAGGGACGTTCCGATGGGGAGAATGTGAAAAAGAATTAGATAGAAAAAAAACACAAGACACCGACTTTTGTCTGAACGTAATTAAAGATACAGACAGCCGGCAACAGGGACAGAGTGACATGACGTTGCCATGGTGATGTGGTGACAGAGGAGCGGCCCTTGCAGATAGAAAGCGAGTGACAGAGAGAGGCAGAGTGACAGAGATTGACAGACAAAGTCAGACAGACACAGATAACAAAGGGAACAGAGGAACAGCCATAAGAGAGAGAGAGAGACAGACACAGAAATGGAAAGAGGAAGGGGAGGGGATAGACAGATAGGGAGGAATTCTCTAAGTAAGGGAGGGATTCTCTAAGTAACATCTCTCAGAACAGAAGACATACGAGTAACTAAAGTTTGAGGTCACAGGTCAAACAAAGGATTCTACACTCAGTACGACAGAACGGTGTTAAAAGTTTCATTCAAAGGAAATTGTACTGTACTGTACGACCATTTCAAGTACGGCATGATTATGATGGCCCAGAGGACAATCGTGTATGGTGTGCTGCATGAGTTTTGCAATTTAAAAATGGTCAAACTCAAATTGACCACGCCACATCCATCAAACGGGAGCAGATGTATTTCATAATATGAATGCTGCCCACTGTTTTGGGGAATTGTGTCGTTTAGTACAAACAGTCACACAAACGTAGTAAACATTGAACCGAACTGAACGCACCCCCGGATTTATGTTGTGCCATTTCCCATCACTCTGCTTATCCGAAAGGACAACCAGTTAAAAAGGAGATCAACTTCTTTCAGTGTCAAATCAATTCACTCAGCGCTTCCTTAATGACTGTTATTTAGCTTATTGATCCCTTCATGACAGTGTGTAAAATTGCCTTAAGACAACCGTTTTAAACTTGCGTGACTGAAGGGGAAAGACGGGAGTCTGAGGATATGGAGGGGCTGGAATGGTCAGTTATCATTTGTACATGATGATGGTGTACCAGCTCAATCAGTAAAGCAGAAAGCTTCAAAAGTATTGGGACAGTGACATTTTTTGTTTTGGCTCTGTACTCCAACACTTTGGATTTAAAATGATACAATGACTGTGAGGTTAAAGTGCAGACGGTCAGCTTTAATTTGAGGGTATTTCAATCCATACTGGGTGAACCGTTTATACATTACAGCACTTTTGTAAATATTCCCTACATTTTAGAGGACCAAAAGTATGAGACACACTTGTGTGTATTAAAGTAGTCAAAAGTTTAGTATTTGGTCCCATATTCCTAGCACTCAATGATTACATCAAGCTTTTGACTCCACAAACTTGTTGGATGCATTTGCTGTTTGTTTTGGTTGCGTTTCAGATTATTTTCTGCCCAACAGAAATTAATGGTAAATAATGTATTGTGTCATTTTGGAGTCACTTTTATTGTAAATAAGAATATGTTTCTAAACACTTCTACATTAATGTGGATGCTACCGAATCATGAATAATGATGAGTGAGAAAGTTAGACGCATAAATACACTATATATACAAAAGTATGTGGACACCCCTTCAAATTTGTGGATTCAGCTATTTCAGCCACACCCGTTGCTGACAGGTGTATAAAATCGAGCACACAGCCATGCAATCGCCATAGATAAACATTGCCAGTAGAATGGCCTTACTGAAGAGCTCAGTGACTTTCAACATGGCACCATCATAGGATACCACCTTTCCAACAAGTCAGTTGGTAAAATTTCTTCCCTGGTCAACTGTAAGTGCTGTTATTGTGAAGTAGAAATGTCTAGGAGCAACAACGGCTCAGCCACGAAGTGGTAGGCTACACAAAACACAGAACGGGGCCACCGAGTGCTGAAGCGCATAACAATAGTCTGTCCTCACTACCAAGTTCCAGACTGCCTCTGGAAGCAACAATAACTGTTAGTCAGGAGCTTCATGAAATGGGCTTCCATGGCCGAGCAGCTGCACACAAGCCTAAGATCACTATGTGCAATGCCAAATGTCAGTTGGAGTGGTGGAAAGCTCACCGCCATTTGACTCTGGAGCAGTGGAAACTTTGGAGTGATGAATCCCGCTTCACCATCTGGCAGTCCAACGGATGAATCTGGGTGTGGCGGATGCCAGTAGAACACTACCTGCCCCAATGCATAGTGCCAACTATAAAGTTTGGTGGAGGAGGAATAAGGATCTGGGACTGTTTTTCCATAGGTCGGGCTAGGCCCCTTAGCTCCAGTGAAGGGAAATTAACTCTACAGCAAACAGTGACATTCTGGACTTTGTGGCAACCGTTTGGGGAAGGCCCTTTCCTGTTTCAGCATGACAATATCCCCTTGCACAAAGCAGGGTCAAAACAGAAATGGTTTGTCGAGATCAGTGTGGAAGAACTTGACTGGCCTGCACAGAGCCCTGACCTCAACCCCATTGAACACCTTTGGGATGAATTGGAATGCCGACTGGGAGCCAGGCTTAATCACCCAACATCAGTGCACGACCTCACTAATGCTCGTGGCTGAATGGAAGCAAGTCCCCGCAGCATCCCAACACGCAGCATGATGATGTAATGTAGCAGCTCCAGTGTGACTGACTGTGCTATGCTAATGTAGCAGCTCCAGTGTGACTGACTGTGCTAGGCTAATGTAGCAGCTCCAGTGTGACTGACTGTGCTAGGCTAATGTAGCAGCTCCAGTGTGACTGACTGTGCATGGCTAATGTAGCAGCTCCAGTGTGACTGACTGTGCTAGGCTAATGTAGCAGCTCCAGTGTGACTGACTGTGCTAGGCTAATGTAGCAGCTCCAGTGTGACTGACTGTGCTAGGCTAATGTAGCAGTTACGGTGTTACTTTGCTACAGTAGGCTAATCTATTCGTTTCTACTGTTATGTATGTTTTGTGAGATTTGGCCAGCGGGCGATTGTTATTCACCCCGAGGGGAATGATTGTTCTCTCATCTACTGATTCACTGGGGATTCTCTGTGTGTTGTAACAGATTATACAGTGCCTTCAGAAAGTAGTCATAGCTCTTGACTCATTCCACATTTTGTTGTGGATAAATGTATGTTTTTTCTAACCTATCTACACACAATACTCCATAATGACAAAGTGAAAACGTTTTTAGAAATGTTTGCAAATGTAATTGTAAATGAAATAAAGAAATCGAATTTACATGTCATTTCAAAAAGTGCTCTAATTTCTAAACAGTTCACCTGATATGGAGAGAAATAACCTCAAATAACCTCAATTTTAACCTCTTTTCAATCTAAAATTCTGAAGTACAGAGCCAAAACAAAAAAACTAACTAGATTTCAGCCGCGGTATTATTTCAGTATTATTTTAGTGCCTTGTTGCAAAGGATGCTTCCTTATGTTCATGCTGTCAATTATGTTAGTATTGTGGAGTAACTATAATGTTGTTGATCCATCCTCAGTTTTCTTCTATCACAGCCATTAAACTCGGTAACTGTTTTAAAGTCCCCATTGGCCTCATGGTGAAATCTCTGGGTGGTTTCCTTCCTCTCCAGAAACCTCTCTAGCAACTGAGGATGCCTGAATCTTTCTCGTGACAGGATAGTGTATCAATGCACCCAAAGTGTAATTAATAACTTTACCATGCTCAAAGGGATACTGTTTTCACCCATCAACCAATATGTGCCCTTCTTTGCAAGGCATTGGAAAACCTCCCTGGTCTTTGTGGTCGAAATTCGACTGATGGACCTTACAGATAATTGTATGTGGGTTACAGAGATGAGGTAGTCATTCAAAATTCATGTTAAACACTACTGTGCACACAGAGTGAATCCATGCAACTTATGTGATTTGTTAAGCACATTCTGAACTGCTGAACTTATTTAGGCTTGTCATAACAAAGGGGTTGAATACTGTTGTAACACAACTGAAGGCACTGTAACTGTACTGACACTGATGCAGTGGATACTATGAGAGTGGAACTGGAGCGGAGCGATCCCAAAGGCTGGAGCGGTCCGCCTTCTCACCCACTCCAACTTTGCTCCAGTAGCGCTCACTACACGAGCTCAGGGCATGCCCGGCTCAGCATGCATTTGTAGTCTACTTGTTTGCTACTATAGCCCCTTGCTTTCACTAGTCACATAGTTCTCGAAATATTTTCATAAAGAAACTGAGAAAACACACTAAATCAAGGTGACTTACAAAGATGAGGACCAAGAGCAAGAGAGGTAGTGTGGTGATGTTGTGTCCACAACTAAAGAATCCATGTGGAATCTGAAAAGACACGTATCCCGAAAGCATGATGGTTGTACTTACTATGTGCACATGGTAACAGAAAGGAACGAGGTGGGTAGATAAAACTAAGTGTCTTTGTAGCAAAGTATTTATAAACTAAAAATCAGATCTCTTAAACGTTTCGTTCATTTTTGTTCCATTATCTATACAATAGGCCATACTTGACATTGTCCCAATAGGCCTGGCATACGTTCCACGTTTCTTTTTTTGCATTGGTTTATTTTGCCTAAAAACTTTTAGGTCTACATGTATGTATGTATGTATGTATGTATAAAAAAATAAAAATCTGCTTCTCTGCCCAGCCTGGTATGATTAGCATCCCCAGTGGCTTTGCACTTGAGGAGAGGACATTCTCTGCTGCTGGCCGGCTCTCCAGGCATCATCACATGAGCCTGAAGCCAAACACTGGCCAAACAGTGTGAATGAATTCAAAGGCACTAAGTCATTTTTTGTTTAATTCGCATTTAATTCTAGGTAAGTCACAGCCTATATGTGCAATTTATAAACAATAATGATTAATACAACAAAATGTTGTTTAAACGCTGAGCGCTTTATGTCCTTACCAGCCTATTGTGTCGCACGCTCAAATGCTTCACAATGTATTTCTTTGTAGGCTATAACCTTGAAATAATATAGCCTAAATAATTATTTTTTGTTCCTTCTTAGGCTCCCGGTCTGGCTCCTGACTTATTTAGAGTGTTATATGCTGTTTAATATGACATGTATCCTATTTGAAATGATGTGTGCTTCTTACATTTACCTTTTCATCTTTTTTTCAAATACTTTTCATTCAAATCCATATGGTTTACTTCAAAACCAAATGGGAGGTCCAGGTAGTCACTAAAATAGATAGGTGTTGGTTAAATTGTGATTTTAATGAATGGAGCAAATTTGGAGAGGCAGTTCTTTTGTTCCTCTGAGCGTGGAGCATTTTTTTGCGGAGCGGTTGGAAAGGACATGGAGCACGGAAGCGGTGCGTAGACACCGGTCAGTGAGAAAGGAGGGGGATTTCCAACAGCGCAACTCATCTCACATGCTCTGATGCAGTGCAATTCTGTTGTTTTGTGTGAATATAAGTCTATTGATCTGTCATCAGTTAATCACTCTAACATCTAGAACAGTACCAATCCTTTTCTCTAGAGACATTCTGAACTCTAAAAGCCTTTCTAGTACAGCACAGGTATGAAAACGTATGGTCTTGCTATTTACTATGCACGGGCCGATGTCGGCGTCTTTTGGGCCGTCTTAAAAAAAATATATATATATTTTTGGTCCAGTCCCGACCGGCCTTGATTTCAACGTCCACAAACATCTGGACCGGCCTTGATTTAACCCAAACATAGACATCGAGTATTCTTTCAGATTTGGTCCAGTTTGGAGACAGCAAAGCAATCTACACAAAATACCCCATAATGATGAAGCAAAAACAGGTTTTTAGAAATATTTGCACATTTATGAGAAAATGGAAATATCACATTTACACAGTGGGGCAAAAAAGTATTTAGTCAGCCACCAATTGTGCAAGTTCTCCCACTTAAAAAGATGAGAGAGGCCTGTAATTTTCATCATAGGTACACTTCAACTATGACAGACAAAATGAGAAAACACAATCCAGAAAATCACATTGTAGGATCTTTTATGAATTTATTTGCAAAATATGGTGGAAATTAAGTATTTGGTCACCTACAAACAAGCAAGATTTCTGGCTCTCACAGACCTGTATCTTCTTCTTTAAGAGGCTCCTCTGTCCTCCACTCGTTACCTGTATTAATGGCACCTGTTTGAACTTGTTATCAGTATAAAAGACACCTGTCCACAACCTCAAACAGTCACACTCCAAACTCCACTATGGCCAAGACCAAAGAGCTGTCAAAGGACACCAGAAACAAAATTGTAGACCTGCACCAGGCTGGGAAGACTGAATCTGCAATAGGTAAGCAGCTTGGTTTGAAGAAATCAACTGTGGGAGCAATTATTAGGAAATGAAGACATACAAGACCACTGATAATCTCCCTCGATCTGGGGCTCCACGCAAGATCTCACCCCGTGGGGTCAAAATGATCAAAAGAACGGTGAGCAAAAATCCCAGAACAACACGGGGGGATCTAGTGAATGACCTGCAGAGAGCTGGGACCAAAGTAACAAAGCCTACCATCAGTAACACACTACGCCGCCAGGGACTCAAATCATGCAGTGCCAGACGTGTCCCCCTGCTTAAGCCAGTACATGTCATATGGTCAGATGAAACCAAAATATAACTTTTTGGTAAAAACTCAACTCGTCGTGTTTGGAGGACAAAGAATGCTGAGTTGCATCCAAAGAACACCATACCTACTGTGAAGCATGGGGGTGGAAACATCATGCTTTGGGGCTGTTTTTCTGCAAAGGGACCAGGACGACTGATCCGTGTAAAGGAAAGAATGAATGGGGCCATGTATCGTGAGATTTTGAGTGAAAACCTCCTTCCATCAGCAAGGGCATTGAAGATGAAACGTGGCTGGGTCTTTCAGCATGACAATGATCCCAAACACACCGCCCGGGCAACGAAGGAGTGGCTTCGTAAGAAGCATTTCAAGGTCCTGGAGTGGCCTAGCCAGTCTCCAGATCTCAACCCCAAACCTTGTGAAGACTTACAGAAAACGTTTGACCTCTGTCATTGCTAACAAAAGGTATATAACAAAGTATTGAGATAAACTTTTGTTATTGACCAAATACTTATTTTCCACCATAATTTGCAAATAAATTCATAAAAAATCTTACAATGTGATTTTCTGGATTTTTCCCCCTCATTTTGTCTGTCGTAGTTGAAGTGTACCTATGATGAAAATTACAGGCCTCTCATCTTTTTAAGTGGGAGAACTTGCACAATTGGTGGCTGACCAAATACTTTTTTGCCCTACTGTATTCAGACCCTTTAATCAGTACTTTGTTGTAGCACATTTGGCAGTGATTACAGCATCGAGTCTTCTTGGGTATGACACTACAAGCTTGGCACACCTGTATTTGGGGAGTTCTCCCATTTTTCGCTGCAGATCCTCTCAAGCTCTGTCAGGTTGGATGGGGAGCGTCGCTGCACAGCTATTTTCAGGTCTCCTCAGAGATGTTCGATCGGGTTCAAGTCCGAGCTCTGGCTGAGCCACTCAAGGACATTCAGAGACTTGTCCCACTTGCCACTCCTGAATATCTCTTGGCTATGTGCTTAGGGTCGTTGTCCTGTTGGAAGGTGTACGTTCGACCCAGTCTGAGGTCCTGAGAGCTCTGGAGTAGGTTTTCATCAATGATCCCCCTGTACTTTGCTCCATTCATCTTTTCCCAAATCATGACTAGTCTCCCAGTTCCTTCCACTGAAAAACATCCCCACAGCATGATGCTGCCACCACGCTTCACCGTAGGGATGGCGTCAGCTTTCCTTCTGAGGTGATGCTTGGCATTCAGGCCAAAGAGTTCTATCTTGGTTTCATCAGACCAGAGAATCTTGTTTCTCATGGTCTGAGAGTCTTTAGGTGCCTTTTAGGAAACTCCAAGCGGGCTGTTATGTGCCTTTTACTGAGGAGTGGCTTCCATCTGGCCACTCTACCATAAAGGCCTGATTGGTGGAGTGCTCAGAGATGGTTGTCCTTCTGGAAGGTTCTTCCATCTCCACAGAGGAAGTCTGGAGCTCTGTCAGAGTGACAATCGGGTTCTTGGTAACCTCCCTGACCAAGGCCCTCCTCCCCCGATTGCTCAGTTTGGCCGGGTGGCCAGCTCTAGGAAGAGTCTGGTCTTCATTTATCTTCCATTTAACAAGGAACATTCTTCCTTGTCGGGTCGTTTCCCACATCCCCATGAGGACAAAGGCTATTTTAAGCGGAGGGGTAATGTTTAGGGTTAGAATTAGGGTTAGGGTAAGTGGTTAGGTTTAGGGTTTGGGTTAAAGGTTAGGGAAATTGGATTTTGAAAGGAAATTAATTTTAGATCCCCACGAGGATAGAAGAACATTTTAATTTATTTTATTTTTTATTTCACCTTTATTTAACCAGGTAGGCTAGTTGAGAACTAGTTCACATTTGCAACTGCGACCTGGCCAAGATAAAGCGTAGCAATTCGACACATACAACAACACAGAGTTACACATGGAATAAACAAAACATACAGTCAATAATACAGTAGAACAAAAGAAAACAAAAAGTCTATATACAGTGAGTGCAAATGAGGTAAGTTAAGGAAATAAATAGGCCATGGTGTCGAAGTAATTACAATATAGCAATTAAACGCTGGAATGGTAGATCGGCAGAAGTTGAATGTGCAGGTAGAGATACTGGGGTGCAAAGGAGCAAAATAATTACAGAAATATATACCAGTATGGGGATGAGGTAGGTAGATAGACGGGCTGTTTACAGATGGGCTATGTACAGGTGCAGTGATCTGTAAGCTGCTCTGACAGCTGGTGCTTAAAGCTAGTGAGGGAGATGTGAGTCTCCAGCTTCAGAGATTTTTGCAATTCGTTCCAGTCATGGGCAGCAGAGAACTGGAAGGAAAGACGACTAAAGGAGGAATTGGCTTTGGGGGTGACCAGTGAGATATACCTGCTGGAGCGCGTGCTATGAGTGGGTGCTGCTATGGTGATCAGTGAGCTGAGATAAGGCGGGGCTTTACCTATCAGAGACTTGTAGATGACCTGAAGCCAGTGGGTTTGGCGACGAGTATAAAGCGAGGGCCAACCAACGAGAGCGTACGGGTCGCAATGGTGGGTAGTGTATGGGGCTTTGGTGACAAAACGGATGGCACTGTGATAGACTGCATCCAGTTTGTTGAGTAGAGTGTTGAAGGCTATTTTATAGATGACATCACCGAAGTCGAGGATCGGTAGGATGGTCAGTTTTGTTTGGCAGCATGAGTGAAGGTTGCTTTGTTGCGATATAGGAAGCCGATTCTAGATTACATTTTGGATTGGAGATGCTTAATGTGAGTCTGGAAGGAGAGTTTACAGCCTAAACAGACACCCAGGTATTTGTAGTTGTCCACGTATTGTCCAGAGTAGTGATGCTGGACGGGCGAGCAGGTGCGGGCAGTGATCGATTGAAGAGCATGCACTTAGTTTTACTTGCGTTTAAGAGCAGTTGGAGGCCACGGAAGGAGAGTTGTATGGCATTGAAGCTTGTCTGGAGGTTAGTTAACACAGTGTCCAAGGAGGGGCCAGAAGTATACAGAATGGTGTCGTCTGCGTAGAGGTGGATCAGAGAATCACCAGCCGCAAGAGCAACATCATTGATGTATACAGAAAAGAGAGTCGGCCCGAGAATTGAACCCTGTGGCACACCCATAGAGACTGTCAGAGGTCCGGACAACAGGCCCTCCGATTTGACACACTGAACTATATCAGAGAAGTAGTTGGTAAACCAGGCGAGGCAATCATTTTAGAAACCAAGGCTGTCGAGTCTGCCAATAAGAATGTTGTGACTGACAGTCGAAAGCCTTGGCCAGGTCGATGAATACGGCTGCACAGTAATGTCTCTTATCGATGGCGGTTATGATGTCGTTTAGAACCTTGAGCGTGGCTGAGGTGCAGCCATGACCAGCTCTGAAACCAGATTGCATAGCGGAGAAGGTATGGTGGGATTCGAAGTGGTCAGTAATCTATTTGTTAGCTTGGCTTTCGAAAGACCTTAGAAAGACAGGGTAGGATAGATATCGGTCTGTAGCAGTTTGGGTCTAGAGTGTCACCCCCTTTGAAGAGGGGGATGACCGCGGAAGCTTTCCAATCTTTGGGAATCTCAGACGATACGAAAGAGAGGTTGAACAGGCTAGTAATAGGGGTTGCAACAATTTCGGCAGATCATTTTAGAAAAAGAGGGTCCAGATTGTCTAGCCCGGGTAATTTGTAGGGGTCCAGATTTTGCAGCTCTTTCAGAACATCAGCTATCTGGATTTGGGTAAAGGAGAAATGGTGGGGGCTTTGGCGGGTTGCTGTGGAGGGTGCCGGGCAGTTGACCAGGGTAGGGGTAGCCATGTGGAAAGCATGGCCAGCCGTAGAGAAATGCTAATTGAAATTCTCAATTATAGTGAATTTATCAGTGATGACAGTGTTTCCTAGCCTCAGAGCAGTGGGCAGCTGGGAGGAGGTGCTCTTATTCTCCATGGACTTTACAGTGTCCCAGAACTTTTATGAGTTAGTACTACAGGATGCAAATTTCTGTTTGAAAAAGCTTGCCTTAGCTTTTCTAACTGCCTGTGTATATTTGTTCCTAACTTCCCTAAAAAGTTGCATGTCATGGGGGCTATTCGATGCTAATGCAGAACGCCACAGGATGTTTTTGTGCTGGTCAAGGGCAGACAGGTCTGGAGTGAACCAAGGACTATATCTATTCCTAGTTCTACATTTTTTGAGAGGGGCGTGCTTATTTAAGATGGTGAGGAAGGCACTTTTAAAGAATAGCCAGGCATCATCTACTGACGGGATGAGGTCAATGTCATTCCAGGATACCCCGGCCAGGTCGATTAGAAAGGCCTGCTCGCAGAAATGTTTCAGGGAGCGTTTGACAGTGAAAAGGGGTGGTCATTTGGTCGCAGACCCATTACGGATGCAGGCAATGAGGCAGTGATCGCTGAAATCTTGATTGAAAACAGCAGAGGTGTATTTGGAGGGCGAATTAGTTAGGATGACATCTATGAGGGTGCCCGTGTTTACTGATTTGGGCTTGTACCTGGTAGGTTCATTGATAATTTGTGTGAGATTGAGGGCATCAAGCTTAGTTTGTAGGATGGCTGGGGTGTTAAGCATGTCCCAGTTTACGTCATCTAGTAGCACGAACTCAGAAGATAGATGGGGGGCAATCAATTCACATATGGTATCGAGGGCACAGCTGGGGGCAGGGAGGTCTATAGCAAGCGGCAACAGTGAGAGACTTGTTTCTGGAAAGGTGAATTTTTAGAAGTAGAAGCTCAAATTGTTTGTGTACAGACCTGGATAGTAGGACAGAACTCTGCAGGCTATCTTTGCAGTAGATTGCAACACCGCCCACTTTGGCAGTTCTATCTTAGTGGAAAACGTTATAGTTAGCAATGGAGATTTCAGGGTTTTTGGTGGTTTTCCTAAGCCAGGATTCAGACACGGCTAAGACATCTGGGTTGGCAGAGTGTGCTGAAGCAGTGAGTAAAACAAACGTAGGGAGTAGGCTTCTAATGTTAACATGCATGAAACCAAGGCTTTTACGTTTACAGAAGTCAACAAATGAGAGCACCTGGGGGGTGGGAGTGGAGCAAGGCACTGCAGGACCTGGATTAACCTCCACATCACCAGAGGAACAGAGGAGAAGTATGATAAGTGTACGGCTAAAGACTATACGAACTGGCCGTCTAGCACGTTCAGAACAGAGAGAAAATGGAGCAGGTTTCTGGGCACAATAGCATAGAATCAAGGCATAGTGTACAGACAAAGGTAAGGTAGGATGTGAGTACATTGGAGGTAAACCTAGGCATTGAGTAATGAAGAGCGAGATAACATAATGTGTGTAAGTAGAAGAAAACACGTTGACTCACACTACTTGTAGAGAAACGCAAATGTTGTCGAAATGAAATGTTGTGTTTCATGTTGTCGAAACAGTCTATGACTCTGTTATACAGTACACGCTTGTAAATGTTATCCTAGGCTGCCTGTCTAAAATGCTTAGTGTAACATGAATTTTGAGTGACTACCTCATACAATTACCTATAAGGTCATTCAGTCAAGCAGTTAATTTCAAACACAGATTCAACCACAAAGACCAGGGAGGTTTTCCAATATGTCACAAAGAAGGGCACCCATTGGTAGATGGGTAAGAATAAAAAAATAAAACATGAAATATCCCTTTGAGCATGGTGAAGTTATTAATTACACTTTAGATGGTGTATCAATACACCCAGTCACTACAAGGATACAGACATCCGTCCTAACTCAGTTGCCAGAGAGGAAGGAAACCACTCAGGGATTTCCCCATGAGGCCAATGGTGACTTTAAAAACAGTTACAGAATTTAACGGTAGTGATAGGAGAAAACAGAGGATGGATCAACAACATTGTAGTTACTCTACAATCCTAACCTAATTGACAGAGTGAAAAGAATGAAGCCTGTGCAGAATATACATCCTTTTTGCAACAAGCCACTAAAAATAATTCTGCAAAAAATTGGCAAAGCATTTCACGTCCTGTCCTGAATTCAAAGTGTTATGTTTAGGGAAAATCCAATACAACACATTACTGAATAACACTCCTGTCACGCCCTGACCATAGAGAAACTTTTTATTCTCTATTTTGGTTAGGTCGGAGTGTGACTAGGGTGGGTAATCTAGGTTGGTGTATTTCTATGTTGGCCTGGTATGGTTCCCAATCAGAGGCAGCTGTTTAGCGTCGTCTCTGATTGGGAATCATATTTAGGCAGCCATTTCCCGACTGTTTTTTTTTTGTGGGATCTTGTTTTGCGTTAGTGCATGTAGCACCTCTGATGTTACGGTTTGTTGTTTGTTTCTTTTTTTGTTTGGAAGTTTCACTTAAATAAATATGTGGAACTTTTATTACGCTGCGCCTTGGTCCGTCTCTCCACACAACCGTGACAACTCCATATTTGGTGGCTACATAAAATATTTACTACATAACATACATAAGATTTAAAACAAAAGAATGACAGTAACCAAATTACTAAAAAGAACCCAAAGGAAAAGCAAATCTAAAAAGATGTGTTTTAAGATCTCTTAAATATGTCCACAGTTTCGGCCCCCCTCAGGTTCTCTGGCAGGCTATTTTAGAGGCAGTAATTAAAAGCTGCCTCTCCATGCCTCTTGGTCCTAAGCTTTGGGATAGTTAAAAGGCCAGTGTCAGAGGACCTGAGGGACCTACTGGGTACATAACTTAAAAGCATGTCTGACATGTATTGGGGTGCACAATTGTGGATGGGTTTAATAACCAAAATACCTAGTTTTTTTTACATGGTATTTCATCTTTATTGAACGTGAATTACAATGTGAGGCCAGATTCTGTCTCTGTGCTTTGGCTCCAACAATATGTACTTTGGTCTTGTCTTCATTTAGCTCCAGGAAGTTATGAGCCATCCAAGTATATAAATCACTAATACGGTCTAATCATTTATCCGTGGAGCTAAAATCCTCTGGTGACACAGAAATGTAAAGCTGTGTATCGTCTGCGTAGCAGTGAAAATCCATGCTGTGCTTTCTGATGACACTGCCAAGGGCTAACATATACAGTGCATTCGGGATGTATTCAGACGCCTTTACTTTTTCCACATTTTGAAATCTTACAGCCTTATTCTAAAATGGATTAAATAAAACAAATTCCTCATCAATCTACACACAATGCCCCATAATGACAAAGCGAAAACAGGTTTTTAGAATTACATGTTTTTTTTTATTTACTTAACTATGAGACTCGAAATTGAGCTCAGGTGCATCCTGTTTCCATTGATCATCCCTGAGATTTTTCTATAATTTGATTGGAATCCACCTGTGCAAATTCAATTGGTTCGACATAATTTGGAAAGGAACACACATGTCTATATAAGGTTCCACAGTTGACAGTGCACGTCAGAGCAAAAACCAAGCCATGAGGTCGAAGAAATTGTCCGTAGAGCTCCGAGACAGGATACCAAAACATTTTGGCAGCATTGAAGGTCCTTAAGAATACACTGGCCTCCATCATTCTTAAATGGAAGACGTTTGGAACCACCAAGACTCTTCCGAGAGCTGGCCACACAGCCAACCTGAGCAATTGGGGGAGAAGGGCCTTGGTCAAGGAGGTAACCAAGAACCCGATGGTTAATCTGAGAGAGCTCCAGTTCCTCTGTGGAGAAGACAGAACCTTCCAAAAGGACAACCATTTCTGCAGCACTTTATGATCGAGTGGCCAGACAGAAGCCACTCCTCAATAAAAGGCACATACAGGTCCTCTTGGAGTTTGCCAAAAGGCACCTAAAGGACTATCAGACCATGAGAAACAAGACTCCCTGGTCTGATGAAACCAAGATTGAACTCTTTGGCCTGAATGCCAAGCGTCACATCTGGAGGAAACCAGGCAACGCTCATCACATGGCCAATACCATCCCTACGGTGAAGCATGGTGGTGGCAACATCATGCTGTGGGGATGCTTTTCAGTAGCAGGGACTGGGAGACTAGTCAGGATGGAGGGAAAGATGATCGAAGCAAAGTACAGAGAGATCGTTGATGAAAACCTGCTCCAGAGAACTCAGGACCCCCTACTGTGGTGAACGTTCACCTTCCAACAGGACCACAACGCTAAGTACACAGCCAAGACAACGCAAGGAGTGACTTCGGGACAAGTCTCAATGTCCTTGAGTGGCCCACCAAGAGCCCGGACTTGAACCCAATCGAACATCTGTGGAGAGACTTGAAAAATAGCTGTGCAGCGACACTCCCCAACCAACATGACAGAACATGAGAGGATCTGCAGAGAAGATGGGAAAAACTCCCCAAATACAGGTGTGCCAAGCATCTGGTGTCATACCCAAGAAGACTCGAGGCTATCATTACTGAGTAAAGGGTCTGAATACCTATGCAAATGGGATATTTAAATATAATTTACATTTGCTGAAATTTCTAAAACCTGTTTTTGCTTTCTCATTATAGGGTATTGTGTGTAGATACAGTTGAAGTCGGAAGTTTACATACACCTTAGCCAAATACATTTAAACTCCGTTTCACAATTCCTGACATTTAGTCCTAGTAAATATTCCCTGTCTTAGATCAGTTAGGATCACCACTTTCTTTTAAGAATGTGAAATGTCAGAATAATAGTAGAGAGAATGATTTATTTCAGCTTAAATTGTTTAACTTGGGTCAAACATTTCAGGTAGCCTTCCACAAGCTTCCCACAATAAGTTGGGTGAATTTTGGCCCATTCCTCCGGACAGAGCTGGTGTAACTGAGTCTGGTTTGTAGGCCTCCTTGCTCGCACACGCTCTTTCAGATCTGCCCCCACATTTTCTATGGGATTGAGGTCAGGGCTTTGTGACATCCACTCCAATACCTTGACTTCGATGTCCTTAAGCCATTTTGCCACAACTTTGGAAGTATGCTTGGGGTCATTGTCCATTTGGAAGACCCATTTGTGACCAAGCTTTAACTTCCTGACTGATGTCTTGAGATGTTGCTTCAATACAGTGCCTTGCGAAAGTATTCGGCCCCCTTGAACTTTGCGACCTTTTGCCACATTTCAGGCTTCAAACATAAAGATATAAAACTGTATTTTTTTGTGAAGAATCAACAACAAGTGGGGCACAATCATGAAGTGGAACAACATTTATTGGATATTTCAAACTTTTTTAACAAATCAAAAACTGAAAAATTGGGCGTGCAAAATTATTCAGCCCCCTTAAGTTAATACTTTGTAGCGCCACCTTTTGCTGCGATTACAGCTCTAAGTCGCTTGGGGTATGTCTCTATCAGTTTTGCACATCGAGAGACTGACATTTTTTCCCATTCCTCCTTGCAAAACAGCTCAAGCTCAGTGAGGTTGGATGGAGAGCATTTGTGAACAGCAGTTTTCAGTTCTTTCCACAGATTCTCGATTGGATTCAGGTCTGGACTTTGACTTGGCCATTCTAACACCTGGATATGTTTATTTTTGAACCATTCCATTGTAGATTTTGCTTTATGTTTTGGATCATTGTCTTGTTGGAAGACAAATCTCCGTCCCAGTCTCAGGTCTTTTGAAGACTCCATCAGGTTTTCTTCCAGAATGGTCCTGTATTTGGCTCCATCCATCTTCCCATCAATTTTAACCATCTTCCCTGTCCCTGCTGAAGAAAAGCAGGCCCAAACCATGATGCTGCCACCACCATGTTTGACAGTGGGGATGGTGTGTTCAGCTGTGTTGCTTTTACGCCAAACATAACGTTTTGCATTGTTGCCAAAAAGTTCAATTTTGGTTTCATCTGACCAGAGCACCTTCTTCCACATGTTTGGTGTGTCTCCCAGGTGGCTTGTGGCAAACTTTAAACAACACTTTTTATGGATATCTTTAAGAAATGGCTTTCTTCTTGCCACTCTTCCATAAAGGCCAGATTTGTGCAATATACGACTGATTGTTGTCCTATGGACAGAGTCTCCCACCTCAGCTGTAGATCTCTGCAGTTCATCCAGAGTGATCATGGGCCTCTTGGCTGCATCTCTGATCAGTCTTCTCCTTGTATGAGCTGAAAGTTTAGAGGGACTGTAACGGCTTTCATATAGTGAAGGAGAGTCGGACCAAACTGCAACGTGTCGATTGCGATCCATGTTTATTTAAACAAACGTAAACACGACTAAACACGAACACTACAAAACAATAAACGAAACGAAAACCGAAAACAGCCTATACTTGTGTCAACTAACATCAAACAAGGACATCAAGACACTCAGGACAATCACCCACGACAAACTCAAAGAATATGGCTGCCTAAATATGGTTCCCAATCAGAGACAACGATAAACACCTGCCTCTGATTGAGAACCACTCCAGACAGCCATAGACTTTGCTAGATAACCCCACTAGCTACAATCCCAATACATACACACCAAAACCCCAGGACAAAACACACCACAATACAAAAAACCCGATGCCACACCCTGGCCTGACCCAATACATGAAGAAAAACACAAAATACTTAGACCAGGGCGTGACAGGGACGGCCAGGTCTTGGTAGATTTGCAGTGGTCTGATACTCCTTCCATTTCAATATTATCGCTTGCACAGTGCTCCTTGGGATGTTTAAAGCTTGGGAAATCTTTTTGTATCCAAATCCGGCTTTAAACTTCTTCACAACAGTATCTCGGACCTGCCTGGTGTGTTCCTTGTTCTTCATGATGCTCTCTGCACTTTTAACGGACCTCTGAGACTATCACAGGGCAGGTGCATTTATACGGAGACTTGATTACACACAGGTGGATTGTATTTATCATCATTAGTCATTTAGGTCAACATTGGATCATTCAGAGATCCTCACTGAACTTCTGGAGAGTTTGCTGCACTGAAAGTAAAGGGGCTGAATAATTTTGCACGCCCAATTTTTCAGTTTTTGATTTGTTAAAAAAGTTTGAAATATCCAATAAATATCGTTCCACTTCATGATTGTGTCCCACTTGTTGTTGATTCTTCACAAAAAAATACAGTTTTATATCTTTATGTTTGAAGCCTGAAATGTGGCAAAAGGTCACAAAGTTCAAGGGGGCCGAATACTTTCGCAAGGCACTGTATATCCACTTAATTGTCCTGCCTCATGATACCATCTATTGTGTGAAGTGCACCAGCCCCTCCTGCAGCAAAGCACCCCCACAACATGATGCTGCCACCACCGTGCTTCACAGTTGAGACTGCAAGCCTCCCCCTTTTTCCTCCAAACATAACGATGGTCATTATGGCCAAGCAGTTCTATTTTTGTCATCAGACCAGGGGACATTTCTCCAAAAAGTAGGATCTTTGTCCCCATGTGCAGTTGCAAACCGTAGTCTGGCTTTTTTATGGCGGTTTTGGAGCAGTGGCTTCTTCCTTGCTGAGCGGCCTTTCAGGTTATGTCGATATAGGACTTGTTTTACTGTGGATATAGATACTTTTGTACCTGTTTACTCCAGCATCTTCACAAGGTCCTTTGCTGCTGTTCTTGGATTGATTTGCACTTTTCGCACCAAAGTACGTTCAACTCTAGAAGACAGAACGCATCTCCTTCCTGAGCAGTATGACGCCTGCGTGGTCCCATGGTGTTTATACTTGCGTTCTATTGTTTGTACAGATGAATGAGGTACCTTCAGGCGTTTGGAAATTGCTCCCAAGGATGAACCAGACTTGCAGGTCTACAATTTTCTGAGGTCTTGGCCATTTCTTTTGATTTTCCCATGATGTCAAGCAAAGAAGCACTAAGTTTGAAGGTAGGCTTTGAAATACATCCACAGGTACACCTCCAATTGACTCAAATGATGTCAATTAGCCTATTAGAAGCTTCTAAAGCCATGACATCATTTTCTGGAATTTTCCAAGCTGTTTAAAGGCACAGTCAACTTGGTGTATGTAAACTTCTGACCCACTGGAATTGTGATACAGTGAATTATAAGTGAAATAATCTGTCTGTAAACAAATGTTGGAAAATGTACTTATGTCATGCACAAAGTAGATGTCGTAACCGACTTGCAAAAACTATAGGTTTGTTAACAAGAAATTTGTGGAGTGGTTGAAAAACAAGTTAATGACTCCAACATAAGTGTATGTAAACTTCCGACTTCAACTGTAGATGAGGGGGAAAATGATTGAATCAATTTTAGAATAAAGCTGTTTCATAACAAAATGAAGAAAAAGATTAAGGGTCTGAATACTTTCTGAATGCACTGTGTAAACTAAACAGTACAGGACCCAAAATCGAACCTTGTGGAACGCCACGTGATATGTATTTTCTCTGAGTGATGTTCACCAAGGGTGACAAAAAAAATATTGACTGGTCAAATTGGTCCTAAACCAATTTAGAACTGGACAGGCCGCCTCTCCAGTATATCCAGAAGGACATCATTTGAATGCTGCACTTAAATCCAAGAGTACAAGGACAGAGAGTTGTTTGGCATCTGTGTTGGCTCTAAGTTTATTTACCACTTTAACTAAGGCGGTCTTTGTGCTGTGGTGGGCATTATTTTCTTTTAGCTGTTTGAAACCAATTTCTCCAGAATTTTGCTTAAGAATGGAAGTTTGGCCAAACATTGTTAAGAGCTGAACAATCTTGATTAATTTTCTTCACAAGGGGTTTCACCATATCAGTTTTTAATGCAGTGGGGAAAGTGCCTGTGAACAGGGAGTGATGAACAATAGCTTGCACTTCTTCAGATATGCAATTAAAAACTGTTTTGTAAGAAGTTGGTGGGGATAGGATTGAGAAGGCAGATAGAAGTTAAGTTGTGATATCACTTTCCTGAGCATGTCTGTGTCAACAAGGGACATTAAATCCATAGTGCCTTTACGTGGTAGGCTAGAGCAAATATCAAACTTCTTATCAGGTGTTGTTTGACTGATACCCAGCTTAATGTTGTCTTAATCTTATCTCTGAAATATGCCGCACACTCATTAAATTTAGGTGTGGATGAAAGTTCATAGGTTTTTAGGGGGGATGATTTATCAGGCCATCAATTGTTGAGAAGAGCATTCCCTAATTACTCTGATTAATATTGATCAAGTTAGAAAAATGAATCCGTCTGGCATTTCTAATTGCCTTGGTATATATGTCAAGTTACTCTCTCAGAATATCATAATGGACCTCCAACTGACTTTCTCCACTTCCGCTCTACATTTCTGCAATTTCTCTTTAATTGAATGGCAAGAGTGTGCAAAGCTGTCACCAAGGCAAAGGTTGGATACATTGAAGAATCTAAAATATATTTTGATTTGTTTAACACTTTTTTGGTTACTACATGATTCCATATGTGTTACTTCGTAGTTTTTATGTCTTCACTATTATTCTACAATGTAGAAAATAGTAAAAATAAAAATAAAACCCTTGAATGAGTAAGTGTCCAAACCTTTCACTGGTACTGTATATTCAAAATTATTTGAAAAAACATAGAATTTGGCCCAACAAAAACACATTGAATAACACATTTGTACATGGCAAAACAGACAGTCAACAAATGTATAAGGAATATGGTTTTTAAGTGTCTGTCCTATATCTGAGAGACAGTCAGACCTCTTCGAAATGAGGACATCCGCAACAGTGTTCAGACGACTGTCGTAAAGCTTGTGCGTGTCGTAGAGCTAGGCAATCGACATAGTCGTGTTCATGAGAGTCTCATCTTTCGATGGTGGTGACTTATTAGTCTGTAGCTCACGTCATTCTGGCGTTACATAGGATTGTAACAATGTTTGTGTCCGAATCCTCTTGTGTAGAGAAATACCACTTTCAAAAGACTCTAAATTTAAATGGACGGAAAGAGGGGATTGAGCTGCAGGTACACCTTGTGCTGCGGACAATAAAAGGCCACTAAAATATGCAGTTTTGTCACAAAACACAATGCCACAGATGTCTCAAGTTGAGGGAGCGAGCAATTGGCATGCTGACTGCAGGAATGTCCACCAGAGCTGTTGCCAGAGAATTGAAGGTTCATTTCTCTACCATAAGCCACCACCATCATTTTAGAGAAATTGTCAGTACGTCCAACCGGCCTTACAACGACACACCACGTGTATGGTGTCGTGTGGGCGAGCGGTTTACTGAAGTCAATGTTGTGAACAGAGTGACCCATGGTGGCGATGGGGTTATGATATGAATTCATTTCAATTGACTGATTTCCTTATATGAGCTGTAGCTCAGTAAAATCTTCTAAACTGTTGCAAGTTGGGTGTATTTTTGTTCAGTATATTTGAAACGTCCTAAAAAGACATCTTCTCACCTTTCACTCAGAACCTCAAATTAACCTAACCTGAACGTTTGGAAAACACTGTCTTTTAGACATCTTTTCAATGCCATTTTGCTCACTGGGTCCTTTCCCAATTCCCATCTTTAAAGCATTGTGCGCATAGCAGGTTAAGGTTGTGCCTCCTGGGGAACAGGTGTGTGTGTGTGTTTGTCGAGATCTCTGTCATTATTAGGGCTTGGTCATGAGCAGGGGCTGTGGGAATGGGCTGAGGCCCTCTACTAATAGGACAGGCAATAGAGAATAAAAATGAGCAGGGTATCCAAGCAAGCAGACAGACACATATCTCCCTCCCTCTCTCTCCCCAGCCTGATGGAGAGCAGGGCACAAGGCTAGTATGACCTCAGGAACAGAGATGTGTAGCTTAAAGGAAGACTGATATGGTCATGCTCTCACAGGCAGAACAGCCACAGCCATACAGTATTAATAAAGACTGGTGGTCACTGGATCTCATACGGTCACAGCCAGTCATGCAATCACTCTGATTACAGAGACAGCAAGAGAGACGATTAGCATACGAAAGCACAATCAAACTGGTGGTAGTTAAAGAATGCTTCATTATGAAAACAGAATCGCCCCCGGGCCGCCATAATCCCCTGTGGTATCAGGAGTGTTCCACGGACATTTCCCAATAAAGATACAGCCGTTCAAAAAGAGGCAGCTTGCCTCTCCTCCCTCTGATCAATCCGTTTCGTACCCCTCCGGTTAATGATTTCACACAGATTGTCAGCTTAGATCAGGGGTTCTCAAACCTCTCCGCAGGGACCCCCTCCAGGCGTTTAACAATGTTGTTGTAGCCCTGAACCTACTCACCAAGCTGATTCACCTAGTCAAGAGCTTGATAATTAGTTGACCATTTGAATCCGGTGTGCTAGCCGTGCAATAGTTAAAATACATGGAACCGCTGGGGGGTCCTTAAGGAGAGGTTTGAGAACCCCTGATCTCTTAGATAAGAGATCATAACAGATCAGACAGGCTCTATAGTTGGTACGGTACTGTGCTGTGCTGTCTGTCTGTCTGTAACTAAGCCATCCTTAGACCACAGGGCCTGTCTGTTAGCACAGACACTATGCTGACTGCAGAGCAGCCAGGCTTAATGACCCAGTTAATAAGCCCATGGTTAGAGGGGAGATGGCTTATTCTACCAGCCTGAGTCTGGTCACATACAGACTGGTTCTAGATCTAATCTACATAGAAAGAACTGAGAAGATGATTGTCTAGTACTGCTGGAGAATTGAATAGAATAAACTCTGTGAATAAAAGGTTTACTAGCCTTCCCTGAGCTGTTTGAACTCGCTCCTTTGAGACGGCAGGGTTAGGTCGAAGGGTTAATGGCATCGTTTTAAGATGTCTGGTTTTTGGAGGGGATTTAGAATATATATTTTTTAAATACAGTAGCAGTGAAAGGTTTGGACATTTTTTAAAACTATTTTCTACATCTTAGAATAATAGTGAAGCCATCCAAACTATGAAATAACACATGGAATCATGACGCAACCCAAAAAAGTGTTAAACAAATCAAAATAGATTTTATATTTGAGATTTTTAAAGGAGCCACCCTTTGCCTTGATGACAGCTTTGCACACTCTTGGCATTATCTCAACCAGCTTCATGTCACCTGGAATGCATTTCAATGAACAGGTGTGCCTTGATAAAAGTGGAATTTATTTTCTTCTTAAAATGCGTTTGAGCCAAATCAGTTGTGTTGTGACAAGGTAGGGTGGTATACAGAAGATAGCCCTATTTGGTAAAAGACCAAGTCCATATTATGGCAAGAACAGCTCAAATAAGCAAAGAGAAACGACAGTCCATCATTACTTTAAGACATGAAGGTCAGTCAATCCGGAAAATGTCAAGAACTTTTAAAGTTTCTTCAAGTGCAGTCGCAAAAACCCATCAAGCGCTATGATGAAACTGGCTCTCATGAGGACCGCCACACTAAAGGAAGACTCAAAGTTACCTCTGCTGCAGAGGATAAGTTCATTAGAATTACTAGCCCCAGAAATTGCAGCCCAAATAAATGCTTCACAGAGTTCAAGTAACAGACATATTTCAACATCAACTGTTCAAAAGAGACTGTGTGAATCAGGCCTTTATGGCTGAATTGCTGCAAAGAAACCACTACTAAAAGGACACCAATAAGAAAACAAGACTTGCTTCAGCCAAGAAACACGAGCAATGGACATTAGACCGGTGGAAATCTGTAATTTGGTCTGATGAGTCCAAATTTGAGATTTATGTGAGGTATCTATGACCAAAGATTTTTACAGAGTGAAGGAAAAGCAGCCAACAAGTGCTCAGCATATATGGGAACTCCTTCAAGGCTGTTGGAAAAGCTTTCCAGGTGAAGCTGGTTGAGAGAATACCAAGAGTGTGCAAAGCTGTCATCAAGGCAAAGGGTGGCTACCAAATATATTTTGATAGGTTTAACACTTTTGGTTACTACATGATTCCCTGTGTGTTATTTCATAGTTTTGATGTCTTCCCTATTATTCTACAATGTAGAAAATAGTAAAAAATAAAGAAAAACCCTTGAATGAGTAGGTGTGTCCAAACTTTTGACTGGTACTGTATTTCAAGGAAAGGTGGACTGCATAAGGAGGTTTCGACTGGTTCAGAATGCGGATGAAATGAGGAGATAAAGCAGGAGTCCAAATAGCAGGGTTTTATTCCACACACATGGGGAAAGCGTGCAGGATAAGAAATGGTTGTGGTTTAATCGGGAAATACAAGAGGGGGAAACAAGCATGACTGACATGTTTCTCTGTTAACAAGTGCAACAAAAAAAAAACACACAAAAAAATGGATAAACTGAAATGTATCAAACTGAGGATATCTTACATGCTGGACTGGCAGGAATTTGCACTAAAAATGGCAACAGCATATCAAATGTAACATCAACTAAAATGATCTTAATATTAACATTTACATATTCATGTATAAGGACCAACAGGATACGGAAGACGGGAGGGGGGAAAACTACTGCTTAATTATTCAACGGCGCTAATGAGCAGAGTGGAGACAGGTGTGGTGAGTGGCAACAATATGTATTTTACACTATCAGTCCAAAATACATATGTAATGGCCAGTCCAGTCCCAGACGGATGCGTTAGCCCAGAGGGCCGAGCTGGAAGGGCCTGCATGGTTTGTATCCTTCATGAGGAATTTCCCCCCTTTTACATCCCTGTTAAAGACAGAAGCAATTCTGGACAAGGTCAGGCTTTTGACAAACGAGTTCCATTACCGGCGTTCACCTTTTCCTCCTGGCTCAAAGTTAGCACAGCGGCTGTCTACTAAAGCTCAGGCAAGTGTGGTTTACACATTTTCTAATGGCCCCTGTGTGACAAATGACACAGTATCCTTCCCGGCCTGGTCCCAGACCCATTGTCAGAAGGACATCACACACACCTTATTCCCCAGGAATCAACACTTTCTGTCTACACACACACATTGTTTGAAGTGTGTGTGTGTGTGCATGTGTATGTTGAAGGGTAAACTAGACCGGGGAGGAGGTTTTTGTTGAAGTTCTATCAAATTAGATCCACCTGCCACTGAGATATTATTTTTGGAAGGAGAGGGGGAACACACACCTGAGAGATACACTTGCATCGCGTTAGGAATACACAAACCTACACTAAATTGTGTCAAATATTCCTTTTGAAAGTCACACTGACACATGCAAGAGAGCAATAAGAAGGGAAACTTTCCATCACACACACACACACTTCTGAGTGAGGAAGAGTGATGATAACTGTCGAAAACTGACAGTGACACATTTTGGTCCCACACCTGCGAGACTCACATTACAGAGCCCTTGGTGGGCAGAATCCCAGCGTTTCCATGGCAATACACAAAGTAAGAACCAATTGCCTTCACTTCAAAGGCTGCGGGACTTAAAAGCAGTGCGGCAGAGAGAGAGCACCTTATCTGAGCTTCTGATGGCAAAGCCCTTTAACAGGCATTATGTTCACATGCATTCAGCACAGCTTCATTTGCAGTAAACCACTAGATAGCACTGTGAGAGGGGAGGAGGAAGGAGAGAGGAAGAGTTGGCAGAAGTGTCCACAAGTGCAGGAAATGTAGTCCCAGAGTATGTCCTCCCTCTCGCAGTAGATTAGTCAAATGAAGAAAAACATATTGCTGAAAGACCGTTCAGAGCTCTATGAGCTACTTTATAGACACCCCAAGCAAAAGGACCGTGTCTGACACCAAATCCTCCAGACGCATAATGTCGATTGCGAGTCCAAACAGTTAATATATGTTTCACCTTTAGAGGCGCCTTTCTCTTTCCTTGATGCCAACTGTGTCTTAGAGCAGGCTGTGCTCAACCTTCACGCAAGAGCAAAATATTCTATTCAAGGTGGATGTGTATTTGTCACCCTGTTACAATGGTGCTTTGACAAAGGAGCTTCTGCGACGTGAGTGAGCAATATAAAAACATTTATTGAATGGAATTAAATTAAGGCCCTGAACCTTCCTTCAATATTATATGGTGCATTTGGAAAGAATTCAGACCCCTTCACTTTTTCCACATTTTGTTAGGTCACAAAATGAAACTATCATTTTTTTCATCCTCATCAATTCCACACACACAATACCCCATTGCGACAAAGCAAAAACAGGTTTTAAGAAATGTTTGCACATTTATTGCAAATTTTTTAAAAACTGAAAAATCACAATTACATTCAGACCCTTTACTCAGGACTTTGTTGAAACACATTAGGCAGCGATTACAGCCTCAAGCCTTCTTGGGTATGACACTACAAGCGTGGCACACCTGTATTTAGGGAATTTCTCCCATACTTCTCTGCAGATCCTCTCAAGCTCTGTCAGGTTGGATAGGGAGCGTCGCCACTCAGCTCTTCTCAATACTCTCCACAGGTGTTCGATCAGGTTTAAGTCCGGGCTCTGGCTGGGCCCCTCAAGAACATTCAGAGACTTGTCCCGAAGCCACTCCTGCGTGGTCTTGTCTGTTTGCTTAGGGTCATTGTCCTGTTGGAAGGTGAACCTTCACCCCAGTCTGAGATCCTGACCGCTCTGGAGCGGATCTCTCTGTACTTTGCACCGTTCATCTTTCCCTCGATCCTGACTAGTCTCCCGCCACTGACAAAAATCCCCACAGCATGATGCTGCCACCACTATGCTTCACCGTAGGGATGGTATTGGCCAGGTGATGAGTGGTGCCTGGTTTCCTCCAGACTTGACGCATGGCATTCATGCCAAAGAGTTTAATTTTGTGTCATCAAACCAGAGAATCTTGTTTCTCATGGTCTGAGAATCCTTTAGGTGCCTTTTGGCAATGTCCAAGCGGGCTGTCATGTACTTTTTACTGTGTAGTGGCTTCCGTCTGGCCACTCCACCATAAAGGCTTGATTGGTGGAGTGCTGCAGAGATGGTTGTCCTTCTAGAAGGTTCCCCTATCTCCACTGAGGAACTCTGGAGCTCTGTCAGAGTGACCATCGTGATCTTGGTCACCTCCTTGACCAAGGCCTTTCTCCCCCGATTGCTCAGTTTGGCTGGGTGGCCAGCCCTAGGAAGAGTCTTTGTGGTTCTAAACATTTAAGAATGGTGGAAGCCACTGTGTTCTTAGGGACCTTCAATGCTGCAGACATGTTTTGGTACCCCTCCTCAGATCTGTGCCTCGACACAATCGTGCATCAGAGCTTTACGGACAATTCCTTCGACCTCATGGCTTGATTGTTGCTCTGACATGCACTGTCAACTGTGGGACCTTATATAGGCAGGTTTGTGCCTTTCCAAATCATGTCCAATCAATTGAATTTACCACAAATGGATTCCAAACAAGTAGTAGAAACATCTCAAGGATGATCAATAGAAACAGGATGCACCTGAGCTCAATTCCAAGTCTCATAGCTAAAAGGTCTGAATACTTACGTAAATAAGGGTCTCTTTTTATTTTATACATTTTTAAAAACCTGTTTTTGCTTTGTCATTATGAGGTATTGTGTGTAGATTGATGAGGATTTTGTATTTATTTAATACATTTTAGAATAAGGCTGTAAAGTTACAAAATGTGTAAAAAGCCAAGGGGTCTGAATACTTTCCAAATGCACTGTATACAGTGACTTCAGAAAGTATTCCCAGCCCTAGACTTTTTCTACGTTTTGTTGTGTTACAGCTTGAATTTCAAATGGATTAAATTCTGATTTGTGGTCACTGGCCAACACAAAATACCCCATAATGTCAAAGTGGAATTATGTTTCCTCTTCCCACACATACAATTATCTGTAGGTCCATCAGTCGGGCAGTGAATTTCAAACACAGATCAATACAACCAGTCACTACAAAGATACAGATGTCTTTCCTAGCTCAGTTGCCAGAGAGGAAGGAAACCGCTCAGGGATTTCACCACAAGCCAAATGGTGACTTTAAAATAGTTACAGACCCAATACAACACATTACTGAGTACCACTCCACATTTTCAAGCATATTGTTGACTGCATCATGTTATGGGTATGCTTGTAATTGTTAGACTAGAGAGTTTTCTTGGATAAAAAAAAACAAATGGAATGGAACTAAGTACAGGCAAAATCCTAGAGGAAATCCTAGTTCAGTCTGCTTTCCACCAGACACTGGGAGATGAATTCACCTTTCAGAAGGACAATAGCCTAAAACACAAGGCCAAATCTACACTGGAGTTACTTACCAAGAAGACAGTGAATGTTCCTGAGTGGCAAAGTTACAGTTTTGACTTAAATATGCTTGAAAATCTATGGCAAGACCGGAAAATGTTTGTTTAGCAATGATAAACAAGCTCTTATAGACTTACCCAGAAACACTCACAGCTGTAATCACTGCCAAGTTGCTTCGACAAAGTATTGACTCGGGGGTGTTAATATTTATGTAAATTAGATATCTGTATGTCATTTTCAATACATTTGCTAAAATTTCTAAAAACATGTTTTCACTTTGTTATTATTGGGTCATGTGTGTAGATGGGAAAGAAATACAATCTATCTAATCCATTTCGAATTCAGATTGTAACACAATAAAATGTGGAATAAGTCAATGGGTATGAATACTTTCTGAAGGCACAGGTATAAAGCATCTACCCCCTTCACCTTCTCTATCAATTCAATAAATAGCATCATCTGTCCTCATCCTGTCTACAGGATGCTATGGTTCCTCCCAGAAGCGTCTAGTGCAGGAGCCTAGTGTATAATGGCACAATTTCGGAGAGGCAGTTTGATGGGTTGAATTCGGGTCACATCTGAATACGGCTATGTTTAGCTCTCATTCCTGTAGAGCTCCATTGTTGAGCCAAAAAGCCTCTTAGAAAGTGAATGAGGCTTCTGATTCCCAAGGTGTTGTCAGCACTTCCACAGGAAAATAAAGATTTAGAGAAGCAGAGGAAGAGACTTGAGAGGGAAGGCTCTTGATTTTCAATTTTAAAGAAGCCGCATACACCTAGTAGCCTATACATCAGACATTCAACCCTAAAACTACAGGTGGAAAAAAATTGTGGGAAACAATTCAACAAAGCTGCGAGAAACCCTATTGTACTTCTTGGCATTCACATTAGTGGCGTATAGCGGCTATATTGTTTCAGCTAGAGTCTCGGAAAACATTGCATTTAAAAGAGGTGGGCCCATAGCTATATACCAAATTTGGTGCCAATTGGTCCTGCGATTCAGGAGAAGACGTCATCATGTCAACATCAGAAAAATAATTCTAAAATATATCAAAAGCATATCACCTGATCTATTTGATTTTGATTTCTGATTTTTGGCAGGCGTGGTAAAGAGTACAGAAGTACCTCATCCAAGGGTAATAAGTCCAATTTGTCCTGATGTTGGGGCTGTGGGGCCACAGGGCTTGAACCCTGCTAATGGCTGCTTGCAGCTACATTTCTTGAAATACAGTACCAGTCAAAAGGTTGGACACACCTACTCATTCAAGGGTCTTTCTTTATTTTGAATCTTTTCTACATTGTAGAATAACAGTGAAGACGTCAAAACTATGAAATAACACATATGGAATCATGTAGTAACCCCAAAAAAGTTAAACAAAATCAAAATAGATTTTAGATTCTTCAAAGTAGCCAACCTTTGCCTTGATGACAACCTTGCACACTCTTGGCATCGCCCATGAACTTTTCTATGGGAGAAATAAATATTCCAAACATAGTCTGGGACAGTGGTGGGATGCGACAGATCCCAAATTAATACAACCAATAGCGTCAGAAAACCTGTTTCAAGCAATGAGCCTGACGTAACAGACAAGAATGTTTAGCTCAAAATGTTGATAAAACTATTAGGCTATTTCTTCACATTATAGGCACAGCAATGCACACAGGGCAGTAGGCTATAAGCGCAAATGCTCCATTAGCTAGAAAACACCGTTCTCAAAAGTGACCACAAATGCGATTATTCAAACAAGTGATGTAATCATGTAATGCTTCTATTACTTGCACATCTATCACTCCAGTGTTTAATTGGTATATTGTAATTACTTTGCCACCATGGCCTATCTATTGCCTTACCTCCCTATCCTACCTGATTTGTACATACTGTATATAGACTTTTTTCTACTGTATTATTGACTGTATGTTCGTTTATTCCATGTGTAACTCTGTGTTGTATGTGTCGAACTGCTTTGATTTATTCTTGGCCGGGTCACAGTTGTAAATGAGAACTTGTTCTCAACTTGCCTACCTGGTTAAATAAAGGTTAAATTAAAAAAAATGGGAAAAAAATATCAAGGTGCATTTATGGTGAAAATGATCTTCCTCAATTTTGAAACTTACGCGCTGTGTTTGTATGCTAGCTAGGCTCTACACCCGTTGTAAAGCGTATTAATGTGCTTCATTTTAAGAAGTGATTTGGACACTTTTGTTGTGATACAAACCTTAGAAAAGCTCATAGGCCTATGGGCTAGGCTACATGAGGTGAGAGACTATGACTAGAAAAAGTTGGAACAAAAAAAGCATTCACTGTTTTTTGCCTTATGCTGGACATCATTCACAAGTGATAGGCTAATATTGTCACCCGTCAGACTATTCTTGACTTAATCTTGTCTTTACATATACTAAATAATATACTAAATAATATACTAAATAATATATATATATATATATATATATATATATGTGTGTGAAATTAGTTTTAGAATGGACCATAACCATGCATCTGTCTTGAAATGGGCAGTGGGAAAGAATACATGCCATCATCTATTCACTAAGTTCTCCCACTTCAAAAGATGAGAGAGGCCTGTAGGTACATAGGTACACTTCAACTATGACAGACAAAATGAGAAAAAAAATCCAGAAAATCACATTGTAGGATTTTTAATGAATTTATTTGCAAATTATGGTAGAAAATAAGTATTTGGTCAATAACAAAAGTTTCTCAATACTTTGTTATATACCCTTTGTTGGCAATGACAGAGGTCAAACGTTTTCTGTCAGTCTTCACAAGGTTTTCACACACTGTTGCTGGTATTTTGGCCCATTCCTCCATGCAGTTCTCCTCTAGAGCAGTGATGTTTTGGGGCTGTTGCTGGGCAACACAGACTTTCAACTCCCTCCAAAGTGTACCTATGAAGAAAATTACAGGCCTCTCATCTTTTTAAGTGGGAGAACTTGCACAATTGGTGGCTGACTAAATACTTTTTTGCCCCACTGTAAATAGCAAATGGACAACGCTTTTCCAGTGGTTTTTATGCCAGCCAGGGAGGCTATACTCCCATTGTAAATAGAAACAATGTGCTTAATATTAATAAAGTTGAGAAATAATTATAGTAGGCCTAGCCTATAGAAAGCTGATAGGATCCTCTTTTTAATAGAGGCCATCACTCTGTTTTCTCACACCATTGCATAGCCTATAGAAATGTTGTGCAACATGAGCTCATGGGCTCTCATGAATTGTTTAGAGGGACAATAGAGTGCTGAGTACCAGGCAGTTAGAAACTTTGGTAGGCTACTAATGACCATCAGTAGCATCAGAGCTTGGAGAAGCCTAATTATCTTGACTAAATGGTCACGTGGAATTTGACTGCCTTCATGACTCGTGACTGCCGGTGTGGCATTAATACGGTCACCGTAACAGCCCTAGTTGTGGGTTTGATTCCCACGGGGGACGAGTATGAAAAAGTAACAAAATGTATGCTAAAAGACAAACAAAAAAAAGTTTAATAATAAAAAAATATTAATATTAATGTTGGGAGACCTGTTTACATGTTTTTGTAATTGACTTCTGATGTCTTGATAGGTTGGGAAACTTGAGAGGAAGCTAGGGAAACTGTTGGGGAAACTGTTTGGCGTGAATGCTTGATTGTTATTATTTGTGGATTGCGTTTCATATTCTATTTTTCTATTCTGCAGGGCTCATTTGACCTCCTGCTTAAATAAACGTTTTTAAAAAGCAGGTCATGTTCATGTAAAAAGAGCAGGTCACGTTCACTAAGAAAGAGGAAGAATCCTTCAACCGGACACAGAAATGTAGGGAAAATCCATCAGAATTATAACTCAATTTCCACTTTAATAACTAGCTGAAACAGAAAACAAAAAAACAGCCCTTTTCATAAAAAGAGTGTGCTCTGAATCAATACTCATAAAAGTGTGGTTAGTGTCTCCTCAGCAGATAGATGTACGTGCCA